>NW_027526204.1:15202171-15467165 GCF_048455015.1 Haemaphysalis longicornis
CCAAAAAAACGAAACAGGTGAGAAACTCAGCAGCTGTGTAGAGTACGCCAAAAAAAAATATTTTTTCCGCCCATTTAAGAGAAGTTTGACTACTTTTATGTTGCAATTTTTCAGAACATGCAAAGGAGGTACCTGTGAACCACGTAGTCAAATACTTCCGTAACCTCAACTGCCTTCTAGTTGAAATGCTGAATGCTGAATAGGGTGGTGCTTACTAAGCCTGCTGAACTTGCTTCAACCCCTCCTTGTAGCGCCCAGCAAGCCCTTGCGCTCTTGGAGTGGGGGAGTATAGGAGATATTTCTGGAGCTTTTCCGTGAAGTATTGTAACAAGCAGATTCCGAAACGTGTTGACTTTCTAGAGAGCTTTGTATCCTAGTGTAGAGTACTTCAGTATTGATAATTGTTTTCTCTAAGACAACCGAATTTAAAAACATTCAAATTGAAATTGACTGGTGTCTGGCTTGCTTTGTTCCCACAGGTTGTCAGAACCTGAGGTCGATATACGAACGGGACATAGCTGTGCCACCTGATGGTGCAGCCAGCCTGTCTGCTATGACAGCACTTGACCATCATCTTTGGGTTAATTAAAGGTTCTCAAGAAACACCGACAAAGGTATAGCTGAATTTTTTTTCTCCACCAATTCTCTTCCCTCTAACGGACTAATTGCGATGATAACAAGAAACAATGCAGAAGAGCGAATAATGTTCAGGGGCAAGCACCAAACGAAATTAGCCGTCTTCAGGTCGCAAAGTTGTTCTAAAATACTTCATCGCGAAGTCGAACACGTCAGACATAACCGAAGGCGACCAGGGGCCCAAATAATATTAACTGCGCCTTTTTAGCGGTACCCACCCATCACAATCGACACCAGATGGGTAACCGGGCGATTCAAAGCAACTGTTTCGGCGGAGCAGCCGCACTCTGTACTCAGGGTATCGGCCGTTCGCAGTATGTTGCATAAACCATAGAGTTTCAATGGTGCAGACCAATTAAAACGACAACTTAACAAATTATTGCCTCTTTTACTGAATATACACTAACTTTAGGTGTTAGCATTTATTGTGTGTGTTACAATAAAGATGCTTAGAGTGTTAATGTTTAGAAATAGAGAACGCGAACTGAAGTTTTTGGTGCTTGATTTGAATAAAAAAGCAGCAGATGGCAAGATAACAGTAGGCAATGAAATTTAGTAGTGTTTTAGTGTAGGAATCGTAGTACTATTTGGTGTCTGTTTACTTAGCGACCAATTTCATGCTCCCTCCCTCCCGAAATTATATTTTCCTTTGATATCTGCCTTGTTCTTCAGCGTTGTTTGTGCAAGATGGACTAGGTGGTCTGTTTCTTGCATTTGTACACAGTACGGACGGTCGCTAACACTAATAATGTAATAAAATTGTGGTTGCTTGTACGTTATAACTACACTGAGCGAAGATAATGACTGTTCTCATATGGGGCTATGAATATGCTGGTGGGGCAGGAAAGGAACAGGGAACGACGGAATGATGATACAAATGCCAGAGTTCAAGGTTTTGCTGTGAGTTCCGTGCAAGGCTGCTGACAAAAGTGTGAGGGCGAGTGTTATTGTGTCAATGTCATAATAAGAAAGGGCTGATATTTTTTCCTGTTTAAATATATTGAATTTGGCAAAGGAACATCCCATCGTAAACGCCTTCATTTTCGGTTGTATACTGTTCCGATTTTATTTCATTCGTAAAACAAGATTTTAATGAATATTTTTTAAAAATCATTCTATGCTAGTTTGTTTATGATAAAATGCGAAACCCTCATTCAAAGACTGCGCACATTCGCGTCAGCAGTATTACTGCATTCTAACACGGGAAGAAATTCTTAGGGAAATTTGATTTTGTTGAAAACTTCGATGCCTTGCGTAAAAAAATATTTATAAGACTGCAAGAGGCATTTAGTAGCGTTCTCATCCGGTATAGCCAGACATTGAAATAAACCTTGTGATCGATTTGAAGAAGTAATGTAGTGCAGAGTGGTATCTAAACACTCAGCATGTTTGTGCAATTTCGCACATTCTACAAGCATACTTGCACCCCTTATTTTTAATGCCCAAACCTTAGGGTGCTGAGGTGAACAACGTAATCAGCTATAAATACCAATCTGAACCCTTTTGGGCTGCTGTTGCACCCTTATAAACAGCTGTTTACACCCTTTATTATGAAGCACTCCGATTTCAGGGTGCCGCAGCTAAATTAGGGTGCTTACAAGGTGCAAAAAAGGTGTAAAATGTTTCATGCACCCTTTCCGCACCTTAAGGGTGAAAAAATATTTATTGTTTAGCATAAAGCTAGTGCTTTCATTGGCAGTTTATTTTATGTGCCATTGGTTTTTTTAGGAGGTTATGTAATATATAGTTGAGAGAAAGTGCTTCCCCTTCATGTTTTCATCTGAGCGCACTTGCGTCAATTGTTCGCGCTGTTGTGTCTAGCGTAAACTAGTTCTATTTCTGCTATGGCAGAACCGACTTTATTGTGCACGATTGATAACACGAGTGGCGGTCAAACAATTTTACACCCACAAATAAATGCTCTCGCCCTCGCGAACATAATTGGGAAAACCGGACTGTGTACTAGGAAGTGTAAATGTTCTGCTTCCAGTATACATAAGAAACCTCGAGGTTAATTAAACATCACTGGCACAAGAAAACATTAAACAAGCGGTCACTCACACCAGCATAAGAGATACGCAGAGGTGGAACGCCGCACTGCGCAAAAATGAAACACCACCATCTTCACAGAGCTCAATAGATTTCGTAAGATGTACCTGGCTTACCAGAGAAACGCAAGAATGTGTCCTTGCGGCGTCTTCACGGAAACGCCACTGTGGTTCCGGTCGAAGGTAAAAAAATTAGACTTCTCGAACTGCAGGATAACGTCTTAGCAGGCTCTCCTATGCAGTCCGAAATTCCTGCAAAACTGCAACAAGCATTACGCTTAGACACATTGCTTTGATTTACTGCTTAGGTGCTCTTCAAAATAGGGGCGGAAAGCCTTGCGAATGTGTGTTCCTGTACTTTGACAACAGGAAGTGATGCGGATACAAGATAAGTGAACTTTGTTCCATAAACGTGCAAGTCGTCGTCGTCTCAGCCGCTGTGCTTCTCGGCGTCCTTTTCGAGCAGCAGCAGCAGCAGCGGACGTGGTTCCCCTACTCTCAAAAAGCGTCTCTGTTTCTACATGATGAGGGGCTGCCTTCAGTTATAACACGATAAACAAAAACGTCGAAGTTCTCCGACAACAAACAGCTGGCTAGGACTCAGCGAACTCCACCGCCGGGGATGCGAGTAGAGACGGCCGTGGTCACGTGACCACTGGCCTTCAGATTTCGCCGGCGCTGCCACTTCGCATCCAAAGCAGTAGGACGACGACGCTCTGAGACGACCAACCGCACTTACTTCGAGCGCTCTATTTTGACCACCCGAACGCGGAGTCGCTTTCCAGAATGCCCCAGGGCACTCTAAAACGACCACCCCTATATGGAATTAGGCTGAACAGAGAGGACTCTTGTGTGCAGGACAAGAGCGGTTGAAAGCCAAAGGGAAACGGCTTTTTCTCCTTGACCCTCAATCTTCTACCACAAGAAACCGCAAAAAATTGAATCCTTCATTCGTAAAGTATCAAACACGGATCTTGGCCTTCCAATTTGCACCTCTATAGACAAACTGTTCAAGCTGGGAATACACAACGTCCTTGGAGAGTTTGTATAGCCTCAGAGAAACTCCCAACTTCAACCCCGCAGCTCCACGCCAACTGGCCATCCCGTTCTCCGCACGCTCCGCTACCCTACGCTGCTAAATCAAGACTGACCACAACGGCTCCGAACTACCATCAAGCACCGTATCCACGTTTCTCCCATACTGCGCCATATTCATCCCACATTCAACCGAGGCCGCCGGGAAGCGCGGTCCGCTATCAAAAGAAGAATCTAGCAGATGACCCCCAGTTCGGGTATACTGACCTCGCGTATGACAACTGAACTCCACGCACAACTTTGGTCACCCTAAATCACGCCGGCCGAATCTTCACAGCTGCCACCACGCACACCAACAAAATACAAACGGCAGAAGCTCTGGCAATCGCCTTCGCAGTTACCACCCACGCCAAGTATCCGCACATCCCCGTAGCCTCCGACTCACAGCAGGCATGCCGCTTTTACAAGCCAGGTCTAGCCCCACCCCCGGACATTCTACTCCTTCAGCGCCTACCTGAAGAGACCCTCATTACGATAATCTGGACTCCCGGACACTCTGGCCTTCTGGGGAATGAGCGGTCCACGCCGCCGCCCGAGCTCTGCACTTCCAGGCATTCCCCAACGATGGTCAAGTGATCCCATCACCCCGCACGAACGACCACGACCTCCTGCAAATTCCTATTGATAATAGGTACAATGCATTTCTGTCCAACTACACCCTTACCCGCAGGGTCTACCCCTTTCACAGCACTCCCTAAACAACCAGCAAGCCATAATCTATGGTCGCCTTCAGACCGGTACCTTTTTCAATCACGTCATCCTCTACCATATCGCACCCACAGTCTACCCCCGTAAATGCCAACACTGCGGCACCCCACTAACCACATTCTACCTTTTATACTACTGTCCCCATTCTCCTAACCCACTCAACTAATCAACCTTCCTTCCCTACCCCAGAGAAGTGGGAGACTGAGCTGACCAGCGCGGACCCGGCCCGCCAGAGGGCCTTGGTCTCTCGGGCCCTTGAGTCGACCTGGTAAAAAGGCATCCTGGACAAGGGACGCTTCACCACCTCCCTTTTTCCTTGTTCTTTTTCTCTAAAAAACGTTTACTATTACTACTACTTGTATTTATTTGCTAGGCGTGACGTAGAATCTTGCAGGTTCCGAAATACCGTCGCAGAAGTTTCTCACTCAGTCAGCGTCGTCGGATGGGAGTCCAAACCCACAGACGATCCCCTGGGTGGTACTCGGCGGCTCGACGTCCGAGGTTGAAGCGGCAGGCATCCACCAGCTGCTGGTCCGTTATACGAACTCGAGCGAGCTGGCGGGCCTCCTCCGCACGCTGAAGGCATCCTTGGACGTCGGCGTTCAGGTCGTCGTCTTCTACGTGCGGCAGCATGGCGTCAAGCATTGTAGTCGGCCGTCTTCCGTATACGAGCTCGAACGGTGTCATCTGCGTGGTTTCTTGGATACCCGTGTTGTACGCAAACGTGACATACGGGAGAACTTCGTCCCAAGTCTTATGTTCAGCGTCGACGTACATGGACAGCATATCCGCAATCGTCTTGTTCAAACGTTCCGTTAGTCCGTTCGTTTGGGGGTGGTACGCCGTCGTTCTTCGGTGATTCGTGTTGCTGTAGCGTACGATTCCTTGCATGATCTCCGCAGTAAAGGCCGTTCCGCGGTCCGTGATGAGGACTTCAGGGGCCCCATGTCGCAGCACAACATGTCTTATGAAAAACTTGGCGACTTCTTGTGCAGTCCCCCTCGCAAGAGCGGCAGTCTCCGCGGAGCGAGTCATGTAGTCTGTTGCTACGACAATCCACTTGTTCTCCGATCGTGACGTAGGGAACGGGCCCAGAAGGTCCATTCCAATCTTTTGGAAGGGCCTTGATGGGACGGCGATCGGCTGCAGAAGTCCGGCAGGTCTCGTCGGTGGCGTTTTTTGTCGCTGACAGTCACGGCAGCTCCTGACATAGTGGGTGACGTCGCATGTAAGGCGGGGCCAGTAGTACTTAGCCTTGATTTTTCCAATTGTTCGGGCTGTGCCGAGATGTCCGGAAGACGGGTCGTCATGGCACGCTTCCAAAATTTCGTCACGAAGGTCTGCGGGGATGACAAGAAGGTAATTCGTTCTCGTTCCGGGGCTGAAATTCTTCTTCACGAGGATGGAGTTTCTCAGGCTGAATGCTGGTAAGCTGCGTTTGAAGGTCCTAGGTACGGCGACGTTGCGTCCCTCGATGTATTCGATTATGACGCGTACGTCAGGGTCGGCACGCTGCTGGGCGGCTAGGTCGGTCTCCGTCACGATTCCTAAGAACGCGCTGTCTTCATCAGAGTTTTGTGCTGGTGGGTCGACGGGGGCGCGGGACCGGCAGTCGGCGTCGGAGTGTTTCCAGCCGGATTTATAAACGACTCTAACGTCGAACTCCTGCTGGCGCAAGCTTCACCGCCCAAGACGGCCAGAGGGGTCCTTCAAATTGGCGAGCCAACACAGCCCGTGGTGGTCTGTCACAACCTCGAATGGTCTTCCATACACGTATGGACGAAATTTTGAAATCGCCCATATAATTGCCATGCACTCTTTCTCAGAGGCAGAGTATTTTTTCTCCTCCTTCGACAGACCACGGCTGGCATAGGCGATTACCTTTTCGCACCCGCTTTGTTTTTGAACGAGGATGGCACCCAAGCCTATATAACTGGCGTCCGTGTGTATTTCCGTTTCGGCGTTTTCGTGAAATGAGCGAGCACGGGCGGGCTTTGCAGGCGTTTTTGCAGCTCGCAGAATGCTTTTTCTTGGTCGTTGTCCCAGCTGAAAGAAGTGCTATCTTTCGTCAAGCGCGTGAACGGCTCTGCAATGCGTGCGACGTTTGCCACGAAGCGCCGGTAGTATGCGCACACTCCGAGAAATCTTCGCACGCCCTTCTTGTCTTTCGGCCTTGGGAAGTTCGCGACGGCTGAAGTTTTTGCAGGGTGAGGTAGGACTCCCGCGGCGTTGACGACGTGGCCCAAGAACTTGAGTTCCTCGTACGCGAAATAGCACGTTTCATGCTTTAGCGTTAACCCCGACGTACGAATGGCCTCGAGTACAGACTCCAACATTGCGAGGTGTTCGTCGAAAGTTTGGGTGAATACGACAACGTCGTCGAGGTATACGAGGCAGCTGTGCCACTTCAGGCCAGCTAGCACCGTGTCCATGACTCGTTGAAACGTTGCTGGCGCCGTGCACAGCCCGAAAGGCATCACCTTGAACTCGTATAAGCCATCCGGGGTTATAAATGCAGCCTTCTCTCGGTCTCTCTCGTCCACTTCAATTTGCCAGTAGCTGGTCTTCAAATCCATCGATGAGAAGTACTTCGCATGGCAGAGGTGGTCGAGGGCGTCGTCGATTCGTGGCAGGGGGTACACGGCCTTTTTGGTGATTTTGTTCAGTCGCCGGTAGTCAACACAGAACCTTAATGTGCCGTCTTTTTTCTTCACGAGTACGACCGGCGCAGCCCATGTACTTTTCGATGGCTGTATTATGTCGTCGCTGAGCATGTCGTCGACTTGAGTCCGGATGGCTTCCAGCTCGTGTGAAGAGACGCGGTACGGTGACTGTCGTGTCGGTCGGGCTCCATCTTCGGTTATAATTCGGTGCTTCGCTAGGGGTGTCTGACGTAATTTCGAGTTTGCCGAAAAACACTCGCTGTAGCGACGGAGGAAATACAGCAATCTGTCCTGATTTCCTTGCGGCAGCGCCGGGTTCACGTCGAAAGGTTGCGGCGGCTGGGAAGCATCTGCGCGTGCGCATTCAAAGTTAGCGACCACGATCACTTGACTTGCTTCTTGTGTTTCTTCGAGGAACGCAACTACAGCGACCTTGTTTGGATGCTGGTACTCCTCGGTGAAATTGGTGACCAAAACATGGGATTTGCATTGCCTAAAGCGCGCAATGCTTCTTGCAAGGAAACACCGCGGTTGAGAAGCAACCTTTGGTCACTCTGTACGATAGCGTCGATGTCAGGAGCAGCATCCTCACAGTAGACGGCGACCATCAAGATTGCGCGGGGTGGCAGGGTGACGTGATCGTCGGCGATCGTTACAGCAGCACGGCGATCGGGATTCAGTGGCGGCGTCGTGGAGTGATCAGAGGAAAAAGTTATCGACTTGGTCTGGAGATCTATAATGCGCCGTTGTCCGTCAAAAAGTCCATTCCGAGTATTACGTCGCGGGAGCAGTTAGGTAAAATTACGAACGCAGCAGGGTACGTGATGCCGTCTATGGTGACGCGGGATGTGCACGTTCCACTTGGCGATACGAGATGGCCTCCTGCTGCGCGTATATGCGGACCGTCCCATCTTGTCGTAACTTTCTTCAGCTTAGACGCGAATGACCCGCCCATTACCGAGTAGTCGGCTCTCGTATCGATGAGGGCGACTACATCAAAGCCGTCGATGGACAACTGGACGTCGGACGCCGCCTTCCTCGAGTTCCGGGTGCATCGGGGCGTCGCATCTCGGCTTGTGCGTGTTGATGGTCGGGTACTGTGCGTCGTCGTTGTCGTCGTCTCAGCGGTAGGTTCGGTCATGTCAAGTGCGCGTCGCGCCGTGTGGTTGTCGTCGTGTTCAGGAGTTACGTCAGGGTTAAGTCGGGTCGTCGGGATGAGGGCATGTCGTAAGTCACAGTCTTCGGCGCGTCCTTGCGTCGTTGGAGGGTTTTCGTTTTTCTGCGGTTGTGCAACTTCACCTCCCGAAGTTGCCGCCTTTAGTTTCCCCCGCGTGGGCTGGGGGACCTTCCACGTGCGAAGTTAGCACTGCTACGGCGGTCCGGCGACTGGTACGGGTAGGGCGACGGGGAACGGTTGAAACGGGCTAATCCACGGCTGGTATTGGACAGGTATTCTTCAATGTCAGATTGCCGCTGGCCGGGTTGCGGGCGTGGTGCGTCGACGGAGAAACCACGAAGTCCGAGTCTCTTGTATAGGCAGCGACGGTAGATGTGGTCGGCCTCTCCGCAGTGGTAGCACAGAGGACGATTATCCGGTGTTCGCCATACGTCAGTCTTCCTCGGCGTCTGGTTTCGTACTACAGGGGGTCGGGCGGGCGACAGTGGGCAGCGGTAGGGCGGGGCCTCTTGACGGCGTGTTGGAACAGGGCGGTGTCGACGAACAGCCGCGGAGTAGGTCTTACCCTCTGGCTCGCGCTGTGCTTCGGACGGTATAGAAGTTCCCAAAGCCTGCTGTACGTCTTCCCGGATCACGTCAGTCAGGGAAGCGACTTGAGGGTGTTGTTGCGGATCGGACACCTCGTTGCGGGTGCGCCGCCAGGAAACGAAGCCGTGGGACCCCTGATCGAACGTCCCTTTTAATGGCGATGACTCAGTTACAATGATAATGATACTCGTGCCCTCGAGCCAGGAGACACATCTTCTTCCTCTACGATTTCCAACATACTCCCAGCCACAAAACAGATGTGGAAAAAACATCAGGCTCTGGCAAATGTTTCCTGGCGAAAACATAGAACCACAGTTCTAGGCAAAAACACGACATACAGGGCAGTTCAGACTGGATTGTCTTTTCGGCCCTTTTGCTCATAGCTTCCGTTTCTCGGTCGTGGAACCTCGAGCTTCATCTTGCAATGAGTCGTTCAGCTTGACTGCTGGTTTCCTTGACCAGAACCGTCGAATTGTACGGTTGTCCCGTTCGAGCGATGCGTTGCCGTCTGACATCTTCCGAAGGCAACGAGAAGAGATGACCTCACGGAGATGTTTATCTTCAAGAGTACTTTTTTCTGGGTCTTTGATAATCGTTCGCACTCCAAAATGCCCTTCAGTGTCTTTTCCGCGATCGTGCGCCGGAGAATTCTGTTCCAGACGTCCACCCAGGGTTTCGCTATGGGTTGTGTTCATGGTCTTCGCAATGCAGGCGTTGTGGATGTCCGCGTTAGTGTCCGCTTTTCGAAGCCCCTTCGTCTGAAGGATGCCAATCATTACTTGATGGCGGCTAGATATCGACTTGGTGGCCTGCGTCTGCTCCGGGAAATTGAAGTTGGGGCCAGTGTTCTTCTGGTCTTTCTTCACTTTGCATGCATAGTGCGGGTCGCACATGGCAGTCGCATGTCTCCCCTTGCACATCCTGCACCATATTTTTCGTCGGCACTCCTTCGATCGATGGCCCACCATCGTGTATCTATAGCATCGCATAGCTTTCGATAGCCGCTTCTTCTTTTCAGGGATGCTCAGAGAAGCATGGCATGCCTCGGTCATGTGCTTTGGCGATCTGCAAAAAAAGCACTCGTTTCGTTTGGGCATCGAAGCATGCGAGGCGTGAAGAACCGACGTTGACGTTGATTGCCCGTTACGTTGGAAGGGGTAACTCGGTTCGGTAGGAGTCGCCACTGGAGCACATTGCTCTCTTGCATCGAGTTCGATTTGCGTGTACCGCAAGAGCCGCTCCAATGCCGGCAAGCCGTTTCGTTTTCGTCCCCAGACGAAGATGATGTCATGCCCGTTGATATCTTTTTGAGGCGGACGTGCCTGTGAAACGCCACGACGATCTCTTCCGGCAGAACCTCGAGCAAAATGTCGTACAGCATCGTGGCGAAGCTGCTCGTTGGAACGTCCAGAAGGTTGAGGCAGCGGACGTTCAGCTGGACGCAGTCGTAAAGTCTGCGCAGCTCCCTCTCCTCCGAGAGAGACGTCACGTGCTGCAGCTCGCGGAGGTTTTGAAAATGCCGCTGTACGATCCGGCGCTTGTCCCCGAACCTGTCCCGGAGCTGCTGGATGGCACTCTGATAGCACGCCTCCGTTGTGGGCAGTCCGGCGATGGCAGATGCTGCGTCACCTTCCAGGTAGTTTCGGAGGTAGTAAAACTTGTCGGTGATGGTTAGATCCTGGTTGGTGTGGACTGCGCCGTTGAATTGCTCCCAAAACAACGTCCACTGACACACGTCCCCATAAAAAGGCTTGACGGTAAGCGTTGGGAGAAGAGGTCCAGAGATCTGAGATGGAACCGTCGTTGGGGCATGGGGCGTGTTAACCGCAGCCGAGGGGGCAGGTTGCGCCGTGTCGCTGACGCCGAGTTCCTCGAGCCGGTACGTAAGGCGAGTCAGAGCCTCGAGCGTCTGGTCGTTGTAATGGGCCGCCGACTCGTACTCCCTTTCCAGCTCCTCGACAGGAACCGCGTCCTCGACCTGGGCGTCGATCTTGCTAAGCTCCTCGCGGCTAGCCATGAGCTTGTCCAACACCTTCCGGAGCGCGAGCCGGTCGGAGCAGCCGCTCTCGATGAGTGCTGTCGCCTCTGTCGAAATTTTCGTCGCTTGGGCTCGCCTTGCAGCGCGTTTCGCCTTCAGCCGGTCCATCGTTCAGCGAAAAAGTCCGGCTTGCTCGCTTTGTAGGCAGCCCGGTCCGCGCGTTGTCTCCCTGGGTGCGGTTGCGAGAAGGACGAAGCTTGCTTGGGCGACCGTTTCTAGAAGAAACTCGTCGTCGCCGTCGCTAGTTGTCCACGTCGGTGGGAGCCGCTCGTTTTCCCTTGGGATTCGGCCCCAAATGTTGCGGATCGGACACCTCGTTGCGGGTGCGCCGCCAGGAAACGAAGCCGTGGGACCCCTGATCGAACGTCCCTTTTAATGGCGATGACTCAGTTACAATGATAATGATACTCGTGCCCTCGAGCCAGGAGACACATCTTCTTCCTCTACGATTTCCAACAGGTGTGTCGTCGTCGTCGGGAAAAGTTTCCGCAGCTCCTCCCTCACCACTGCACGGATTGTGTCGCGTAGTGAGTCGGAGTTAATACCGCCGGTACCAATCGTCTCCGAAACCAGCGCATTGACGGGGCGGTCGTACTGCCTCGTTCGGATTTCGAACGTCTTCTCCATCGCGGCGGCCTCAGACGCGAATTTGGCCACGGTCTTGGGGGGGTTGCGAACAAGGCACGCGAAGAGCTCTTGCTTCACACCTCGCATCAGAAACCGTAGTTTCTTTTCTTCCGTCATTTCTGGGTCCGCACGGCGAAAAAGTCGCTTCATCTCCTATCGACGAAGATCATGACCCCTTCGTTGGGGTGCTGCGTTCGAGTTTCCAGCAAAAGCGCTGCGGGTTCTTTTCTGACCACGGTAGTAAAGGTCTTCAGGAACTCGCTTTTGAACTGAGCCCAGTTTGTCAAGGGGCTCTCGTGGTTTTCGAACCAAGTGCGAGCCGAATCTTCCAAGTAAAAGAAAACATGCCGGAACGTTTCTGCGTCGTGCCACCTGTTGGCTCTTGTTGGACTGGCTTGGCGGCTTTCAGAGGCTGTAGTGGGCATGAAGTGTGCGTACCCAGCACCTCACCAGATGTCACGAAGCCAAGGACGACGCAGTTGTTTTGAATAAGAAACAAGTTTATTGGAGCGAACTTGGGCTCCCCTAACAACTCAAAAGAATACAGAGGCGGCGAAGCAGCGGTCAACAAAGCGACTTGCGTCGGCGAGCGTCGTACAATCGAATAGCCCGGCGTCTGCTCTGCAGGCTTTTTACCTTTCGGCGCGCGTGGTTCTCGAACCGTCGATTCGCATCGAGAACATTGTAGATCCAAGAAGATTATTCCGGGCTGTTCACGCTAGATCAGAATGCTCTCCCTATCATAACAGATAAAACATGCGGCACAGAAAGAAAGAATGGAACACGTGCTTCCCTTGGCACAGAGATAACACAGACCGGCGCAGCCGGGCGGTAAAAGTAAAACACAAATAAACAAACCCAATGCATGGTTCGCGACAATATAAAGGAGAGCTGTATGGCTCCGCGCTGTTTTGTGCCCTCGTGTTCTAACGCGTCGCTCGTAAGAAACGACCCTGGAGTATTGAGTGCATGGGTTGAAGCCTCATGTCGAAATTAATTTCGGGGGCCTTTTGTTATCACATTTTTTAAGAGTTGAATTCAAAATATTCTTTGGTTCCTAAAAAACCAAACCACTACGTATACTCATCAATAAACTACACTAATGTGTTCATTCGATGCATTTGCGCGGACCAACGAACCCACAGCTCGGGTCGTTCCTTCACCAGCAATGACGATTTTGTAGCGATAGTGCAGCATTGTCGCATTATCTTGTTAATGGAAGCGAGAGCTTTGCTTAAGAAGATGGCGTTAAATAATTGGTTCGTTATCACAGCTACATGCAAGCCAGGTTAACAACAGGTGTTTGTGTGCAACTTTCCCTTTCGCCGTTGCCGTGAAGATAAACTCCTTTCTGGGCCTCTCTTAAAACACTCGGCACGCTATTGAATACGTCCCGCCAAGCAGAGAAGCAGGTTCAGTTTTCACCGAAACAGTGACAGATCTTCGCCACAAAAGCTCTATATTTAAATAATTGGTTTAATTGCTTTTACAAAAACACGTTTGATATGGCCGGTTTTCCCATGTTAAGAAAATGGTTATTTATTGGTTTAAATTAGGCGATGACAAAAATAGTACTGCCTCAAGAGTTGGAAATTTTCGTCATGCATAAAGGCATACAGGTGCATGGCAGATTCCAGTAAATATACCATTCATATTAAATTGCAGTGCGTACACACAAAAAGGGCGCTAACAGACTGGGAGGAGGCGCAAACTTGCAAGTCTTTAATTAAAACGACGTCCGAAACGGGGGATACGTAAATATACACATTAGAGCGACACTTTGCCCTTGCATGGTAAAACTGATAAATGATAAAACCTAAACATGGAGGTGTAGAAACAGATCTACTGAAACAATAGTGCACGGGAACACAGCCAGGAAAAAGTGGGAATGACTGCTTGCAATATGTTATCTTTAGTATCAATGTGGCTCTCTCTGAATGAATTTTCGTTCCCCACCAGTAAGCAGTATTGACGGAGTGCACCCTTCCTCTTCTGTGATTATGTGGTATGCTTCTGTGCTCGTGTGTGTTATCCTGTCTTTACCGCGTGCCAATATGTGCGTGTTCTGAAATTGCGGTGTGCACTTGCGCGTTTTGCAAGTTTTGCTTATAAGGGACAGATTGCTCGTTGTCTGTGTTTGCCGACCTGCGTGTCGGTGTTCTTGTCGGTGTCGGTGTTCTGCGAGGCGCTCATTGACGCCCCTTCCGCTTTGTCAGATATAAGCTTTCCCACATGCCAGCGGTATTTTACACGCGTATGACAATCAACTTAATTTTGGCCTGTGTTTCAAAAAAAAATTCTTCTTTGCTTCCCAGTCTCCTATTCACTTTCCCGCATATGCATTTTAGCTTTGACGGTGCAGATAAAACCTTTTTGACATCATTCTCTTCTGCAAGCTTTTTTAACCTGTGTGATATTCCAAAGATATAAGGGATTGCTACAGGTGTCTTTTTCTCTTTATACCTTTCTTTGTTCCTAATTCCTCCTGTGATAGACTGGAGCAGCTTTTTCCCTGACCGATGACAGCAGGCTGTCTCGGTATCACTGATTCCTGAACCTAGAAGTTCATAGCTTTCTTTGCTGAGGTGGTAGCATGTTTTTCAGATGGCCTGTTTCGAGCAAGAGACTCCAATGCCCCTTTTAACTAAATTTGAATCTGTCGAGTCGTACGTCAAGAGCCCTTTTATCGACCCAGTTTCGTAGATCCCGCCAGTTCGAGTCATACGTATATTTATGCATATGTTTAGGAACTGAATGCAATATTTCCCAGGAACCCCTTAGTAAATTTGAGCTTTCCTAAGGCATCCAGGAAAATGTTTATAGATCGTTCAGGGGTCTGAATCGGACAAAGCGGAAGGTGCGTAAATGAGCGCCTCAGAGAACACCGATACGCAGGTCAGCAAACACGGGCAACGAGAAATCTGTCACTCCATTGCAAAACTTCCAAACCGCGCAAGTGCACACTGCAGTTGCCGAACACCCACATTTTGGCACACACTAAGGAGAGGATAACGCGCGAGATATTAGAAGCTTATCTCCCAATCACAGATGAGGAAGGTGCGTAAGCACTCCGTCAATCCTGCTTAGTGGTGAGGAACGAAAATTTATTCAGGGAGAGCCACCTTGCTAAGAAAGATAAGGTATTGCTAGCAGTCATTCCCACTTTTTCCTGCCAGTGGTCTCGTGTACTCTTGTCGTTTGAGTAGATTTGTTACTACTACTTCATGTTTTGGTTTTAGGTTTTATCGGCTTTACCGCGCAAGCACAAAGTGCTGATCTTGTGTTTGTGTTTAGGAGTCCCCCGTTTCTGTCATCTTTTTAAATAAACAGTTGCAAGTTTGCGTCTCGTCCAAGTCATGTAAGCGCGCTTTTTGTGTGTATAATTAGCGCAATTCAATATGCAGCATCACCAACTATCCTCAGATTACGTTCTTTTGAAGTACCCCATTCTTCCTACAGGAAGCTGACTTTCATAGATTAAAGAAAAATCTGTATTAACAGGATAGTTGCTCGGGTCGATGGTCTGGGGGGTTAAGATCTCTTCCTTTCTTTTGTTTCTCGCAACCAGTTTTTTCCGTAGTCATGCGGGAGTTTCTGCTTTATATGTTTCACGACAACACACTGGGCAGGGTCATTGCTTGCTTGCAGCGATACCTTTTTTCTCTGGAATGTTCCAGACGAAAGCCTCATCGGACGCTGTTGGCCCGGTGGCGTTTGGACCACTTACAAGTTCCGGAGATTGTTCGGGCTGTATGATATTTTGGTATGATATATGTATGATATCCCCTAGAGAAGGCAAGCGTTGCAGGAGGCGGCAGAACGTTAGATGGGCAGATGAGATCAAGAAGTTTGCGGGGATATATTTGTCGCAGTTAGCACAGCAACGGGGTAATTGCAGAATAACGGGAGAGGCCTTTCCCCTGCAGTGGGTGTAGATAAGCTGGTTATGATATTTTGGTATCATTTACTCTGCTGGATGTTTGCGAACTTCTCCTTCTACCCGCTCTTTGAGCAGACGGGTCTAGATCAATAATGTCCTCTTCAGAACTTCCATGGTATCAAGCAATCAATAGGAGAGATCTCAACAACGCCACCCTCAGCGACATCAGCTGCCCGACCGGGCATAAAAGACAGCGCTCCGCAGCCGACACTTCGTGGGCTTGACAGTTGTGCCGACATGCTGATTCCCTTCACGCCATTCGCATTTATTGCGCAGGTACGTTCGTCCGACTCCCTTTATGCAAAAAAAACTAGCAACCATTTTTTTTCGTACAACTGCCATGCCCACAGTGTTTTTTGTGCTTTGTTATGAATATATTTATATGTGCGAACATTGTACTAAAGCTGCTACTGTTATCAGGTGATGTAGTAGTTAATCCATGCCCTACCACGCATAGCACAAACAGTCAAACTGACCAAACTATCAATGCACTTCTAACAAAACTACACGAAGGCCAGGCTCAAATTCTTTCCGCACTGAAAATGATAAATGAACGACTTACAGCAACCGAAGAAACATTAGCAGACCTTGCAACTCGTATCACAAAATCTGAAGAAATGTGCGCATCTATCCCGGAACTTTTTTCCAGTGTAGGAACTTTAACAAAATCATCCACCGACGCAACAATCCAGCTCTCCAACATGGAAGGCAGGCTGAACGATGCCGAAGGTAGGTCACGTCGGTGTAATCGTCTTTCTTATGAAAACCCCGAAAAAAAATACGAAACTTGGGCAGACAGTGAAGGGTTTGTTGCTGACATTTGCAAGAAGCACATCAAAATTAACCCTGTGCCAAACGATATCGAAAGAGCGCACAGAATCGGAAAAATTCAACCGGATAAACCACGCCCAGTAATTGTTAACTTCTCCCAATTCAAAATTAAAGCATCAATCTTATCTAACGGTTTCAATCTGAAAGATACGTCGTACAGTGTAGCTCAGGATTATTGTTTTCAAACCTGCACTGCTCAGAGAGAGCTTCTACGTTTCGCACGTGAGCACGGCGGCTCTTTCAAGCTTCGCTACAAGAAGGTAGTTATCGGGAACAAATTGTACCACTATGACGCCACCCGAAAAGACGTCAAAGAAATTTTCCCACGTGACAGCTAGCAATTTCGCATCCCAGTAAATGCACCACCAGTTACCTTACCCTCTCGCCATATCCAGAAACACCTCACGAAACATACAAATGACGCCACCTTTTCTATTCTCTGCACAAACATAAGAAGTATCATGCCGATACTCGACGAAATATGCACCATAATTTAATCATCTGATTGTGACGTTGTGATGTTGACAGAAACATGGCTTTCACCTTCCATCAAAGATTCTGAAGCTCTTTCATACCTAACCAATTTCACATTGCATCGCCAGGACCGTTTATCCGGTCGAGGTGGTGGCGTGCTCATCGCTATTAAACATACAATCCTTCACTTTATTATTACAGTACGAGTCCACTGGAAGCCCTTTGGGTAGCTTGCGAAAGTTCACATGGGCTGATCATACTAGGTGTGTGTTACCATCCCCCCAAATCAGAGCCCAACTTTAACCTCAATTTTAACGACACCCTCGACAGCCTGCACAAAATGTATCCCCGTGCAAAATTCATAATTTGCGGGGACTTTAATTATCCGTCTATAAAATTGTCTAACAACGTTTCCCTTCGCAGCGGTGAATGCGGCGAATTCTTAGCCTGTTTAGAAAACTACCAACTAACCCAAGTAATAACTCATGCCACCAGAGAAACATTACACAGCTCTAATATATTAGACCTTATTCTAATGTAGGATCCAAGTAGCCTGCATTCTCTCCATTACCTTAAAGAAATAACTGATCACAAAATTATTCTTTCCTCTTTCAGTTTTACCTTCCCAGAAAATAAGCCTACACCAAATCAGATAAATGTCTACTGCCGTGGCAATTATGAAAGAATTAACACCGAACTTTAACAATTTTACGTTTCATACAAACAGGGATTCAACAAGCGCACTAATAAAAATAATTGGAAGTTGCTAGTTGAAAAACTAAACCAACTAACTGATGCATATATAACAAGCATAAAAATTGAAAACAAAACATCCGCCCCTTGGTTTAACAATGTGATTAAAAAGCTGATAAACCGGAAAAAACGCCTGTTCAGAAGGGCCAAAAAAGAAAACCAACCGTCCTATGGAAAGAATATTCCGAGTCCGTAAAATGCCTCTCAATTAGCATTCAAAACGCGAAACGCGATTTTTTTCAAACAACACTACCAGACATGCTCAACAATAACCCTAGGAAATTCTGGCAAACAATAAACCCAACAAACATCTTGCCGATAACCTTATCCGGTACGAATGACAAACCGCTCAGTGACGTAGATTCGACCAATGCCTTAAACCATGCCTAATGTTCGGTTTTCACGTGTGAACATAGCTTTTGTACGGACTTCGGAGAGACCCTCGAATCTATCATAAGCGAGCCAATGTCACCTATTGAAATTTCTACAAATAGAATAAGTAACATAATTAGAAAAATGAAACTTTCATCCGCAAGTGGAATTGATAACATAAACAGCAAATTATAAAAGAATACATAATTGATAATTAGCGCAGCATTTCAGCTTCTCTTCTCACAATCCCTTTCGCAGGGACAGGTGCCGAGCGATTGGAAACTCGGTAAAATCACTCCATTGTTCAAAAGTGGCAACAAATCATCCCCATATAACTACCGGCCCTTACCTCTTACCAGTGTCCCATCCAAAATTATGGAGCACATTTTATTTACCAACATTATAATCACCTCGAACAGCACAACTCCATTCACCCTTCCCAACATGGTTTTCGTAGTTGGCCTTCATTCATGACTTGCACACAAATCTTGACCGGAATATCCAAACTGCCGCCATATTTCTTGACTTTGAAAAGCCTTTTGATAAAGTTCGTCATCAGCGCCTTATGACCAAACTTTCTTTGCTTAACCTCGACCCATTTGTCTTGTCTTGTATAAATAACTTTCTCACTGACAGAAAACAGTCCGTCGTCATTATTACAGCTAGGTCCCAAATCTCTCCCGTCGTCTCCGGTGTTCCCCAGGGAAGAGTACTTGGCCCCCTGCTTTTCCTGATTTGCTTCAATGATCTCCCACACTGTATTACTAACAATATAAGTTTATTCGCCGACAATTGCGTTATTTACGCAACAATCGCTAGTCATGAAGATCAAGTAACTTTCAGGCAGACCTAACAGCCGTTCAAAATTGGTGCCACAAGTGGCAGATGAGTTTAAACATTTCTAAATGTAGATCAGTGTCTTTTCACACACGTACTAATCCGTTTTTGAACAACTACGCCCTACATAACAGTTTCCTACAATCGAGTAGCTCATATAAATACCTTGGAATACATATCTCAAGTGACCTATCTTGGACCCTCCAAATTAATCACGTCATTTCAACAGCTAGTAGGTCTTTAGGTTATATTCAACGAACCGTGAAGTTTGCTCCCAGCCACTTAAAAATATTAGCTTTCACCACAGTAATACGCCCCAAACTGGAGTACGCCGCAGCAGTTTGGGACCCACACCAGAATTACCTCATCCGAAACCCAGAAGCCAACCAAAACCGCGCTGCCAGATTCACCTTTTCCGATTCACCTTTTGCCACACTCAGTCCTCTTAGTCACCGCCGAAAAACTGCGCTACTCGCATTATTCCGCAACTTCTATCACGCATCCCCATCGAGCATTTACGTCACCCAACGCCCCCATTTCTCTGATCGTTGTTGCAACACTATGCAAGTTCGTTACCCTCGCCCCAAAACTACCACATTTGCAGAATCTTCCTTTATTCGGACAGCTAAGAAATGGAACGCCCTACCAGATACCTTTGTTATCATTCAGGATGCAGAAGCATTTGAAAATGCCCTGGCGACGAACATTGAACTGTAATAAATTGCCTGGTAACTTTCTAACGTGCTCAACTTTTTTTTTCCATGTGACCTCCCATGATATTTCTTGTATAATGGTTCCTGGTGTCATTTTCCTCGTACGGCGTGTATATATGTGTATGTATATGTGTATATGTAAATATATATATTTATATATATGTGTATATGTGTAGTTGAACTTTTGAAGGTGGTAGCGAATACAACAAAAGAAAACTTTGAACAAGGTAAAAGCACGATTGTTGCCAACGTTTCAGCAAAGAGACTTGCTTTCGTCAGGGCAATCTCTCGCCTGGCTGGCACGATTTTTATAGGGGTAGGTCCTCAGGTGAGAGGGAAGAAGGAAAGAAGGAAGTGAAATTGAGAAAGCGGATTTTTTGGGAGTATGTAGGGGGAGAGATTGAGGGGCAAAGAAGGTTGCATAGTTTAAGCCGCAAAGTAGGTCACAGGGAAGTGAGCCGGTGGTTGATTTTCGGGGAATTTTTGGAGAGAAAGGATGAGAGGGTGTTTGTTGATCCGCCGCGGGGCATACGGAAAGGTTCTCAGAACCGCCGGAAGCTGACCAGGCTGTGAGTGTGGGGTCCTTATCAGAAACTATCTGCAAGCCTGAGGTCAAAAGAAAAGATAGAGAAGGGGGGAAAATAACTAGGTGAAGAAAAAAAGAAAAATGAAAAAAAGAGAAAAAACAGGCAGGGAAACCACACAAACCCACACACAAAAGAAAAAGCAATGACCCGGCAGCTGAAATGGCACGTGTCATCCACGGTAACATTCCTGGAACAGGCCTTTCCTGAAACTCAAAAACGAAAAGATAAAGTTAGAGTGACGTACGGGGCACAAGACCACGCAGTGTAAAAAAAGGAGAAAAATAAAATAAATAAAACGGAATTCCAAAAGCAAAGGTTGGAGGATGCGGGCGAGTATTAAGCTAGACGCTAAGGAATGAAAAAAAAGAAATTAGGTGGCCAAGTAAGCACCAGAGGGAGCGGTAACAGTCTTTGGATAAGGTATATGCAAGACATTGCCTATTTCTGTATTCCTGGTGAATATCGCTAGGATTCCTAGTTGCCCCTACACGCATTAATTTCAGTAGGTACCATGGAGTTGAATTTGTGAATTAAATAGGATTCTCGGTATTTCCTGTCCCTAGGAGACCTGAAGTTTCACTTAAGTATATACAGCTTAAGGTCATCAAAATTTTGGCCTGGTTGGTTGAAATGCTGCGCTACAGCTATGGAGGATTTGCTAAGAGTATCTGCCCGGTGACCATTAAGACGTAGGCTCATGGGTTGACTCGTTTCGCCTATATACTGTTTTTGGCACATTGAGCATTCCAACATATACACAATGTTGGATGAAGTGCACGTAAAACTTGAATTAACCTTGTGGACATAATTACTGGCTGTGCTTTTTACAATGCAGTTTGGTCTGCAGGTGCCTGCAAGTCTTGCATCTGGGGCGGGAGCAGCTGGCTATGACTGGTTGCTTAAGGCCCTGTTTTAGCATGAACTAAAATATCTTTTAGATTCATGTTTCTCCAGTAGGTAAGCCTTGGGGCTTCTGGGAAAGTCTTTCTAAGTCGGTCGTTACTGGCCAAAATGGGGTAGTACTTGCGCAGTATATTGTTTACGTTTGGGAGGGCGTTTGAAAATATAGTTATTAGGGCAGGCGGCCTGGCGCTTTCGTTTTGCGCTGTTTGTTGAGCACGTCTTCCCTGTTGAGATTAGATGCACGTTGGTACGCCTGATCGAGCGAGCTTTTGGGGTGGTTCCAGTTAATAAGGGTGGACTTCAGTTCATCGAGGTGCTCTACGTAGTCACTGTCATCACTGCATAGTCTTCTAAGCATGTTGGCTTGTCCTACAAAGATCCCTTGCATGCAGTGTCTCGGGTGATGGCTTTTATAGTCTAGGTACTGCTGCCTGTCAGTTGGTTTTCTAAAAAGCGTGGTTTTAAGTTTACCTTTGTCTAAAATGCCGGTAGTATCTAGGAAGTTCACTTCTTTTTCAGAAGACTGACAGGAGAATTTAATAGTCGGATGCGAAGAATTGAGATGTGATATAAACGTTTCTAGAGTCGCGCGACCGTGTTCCCAAATCATGAGGATGTCGTCTATGTAACGGAGGTAAACCTGAGGTTCATGCGGAAAACAGCTTAATAGAGTGGCTTCAAGTTGCCCCATGAAAATGTTGGCATAGGTCGGCACGAATGGAGTACCCATGCTGGTTCCAAAAACTTGCAAAAAGAAAGAAGAGTCGAATTCAAAATAGTTCAGTGTTAAAACTAGTTTTAACAAAGTTATGTACACTTCTGGCGCATGTTGGTGCGGGTTCTCTGATAGAGTGTTTGAAATAGCTTCGATTCCTTCGACGAAAGGGAGGTTTGTATACAATACGGCAACGTCAAGACTAACAAGGAGGGTTCCACTGGGTAGACGCCCACCCTTATTTACCTCTTCTATTATGCGGAGGAAGTGGGGGGTGTCCTGAACGAATGAAGGAAGAAGAGTCGGAATGTCAGATAGGTAATGATTCAGAAACAGATAATGCTTCTGTTGGGATATTGTTATTCGAAAATATGGGTCTGCCAGGAATGTCGGCAGTGAACAATCATTCTACGGGGACTTTGTGGACTTTTGGAAGGAGGTAAAAACGGCCTGCATGCTTATTATTCGCTTTCATGATATTTACGTGTGGTCGTTAATAATTCTCTAGATCGCAGATATGTGAGGCTCTGAAGGATTTTTAGGCTGTATTCCTGGCTCGGATCGTTATTTAGGGCTTGAAGTGGCAAGGGTTATTGAGCTGCCTATAGGCTTTATCTTTGTATTTTCCCATAGGTAAAGCAACTACGCTTCCACCTTAGTCGGCTGGTTTTATGACTATGTCGGTTCTGGCTGATAGGCTATTCAGGGTAACTTAGTCCGATGTAGTTAGGTTCTTGCGCTTGTTTGATCTCTTGGTTGTTGCCAATATTTCTCTTGATACTGATTTTAGGTACAGATCTAATTCTGGAGATTGATCTACATCTGGAGTCCAAGTGCTAGGAGGGTGGAGGGTGCATTCGTTAATGTCAGGTTGGTCCTGCTTTTCCGAAAAAACTCGCTTCGTCTCATTCTCCGAGAAAAGTCAGTGAGATCTTTATGTCTCTCGTATTCATTCACACGGGTTTTTATGGGACAGAAAGTTAGACCTCGTTCTAGGATACCTTTTCCGTCGGCCGTTAGTGTTTTGGAAATGTCAATGACGTTGCTGGGGCCGGTAGCGAGGGAGCTCGTTTTGTCTATAGGATTATTGGCTGGGGGATGAGGTTCTACTAAAGCAATCTCTGTATCGAGGGGCAACATTGCATAACCTAATACTCCATTGTGCCGGCTAATGAGAGGCTGATTTTGTACACTGCAAGCTGTAATTCGCAAGGGAAGCTGGTCACGTTGAAACTTGACCGCTTGCCTATTACTGAGATCATTTCCCTTACGATTTATAAAAATATTGAGATCTATTTTCTCCAGCTCAGTTAACGAAATATCTTCAATCTGGTCGTTGAAGAGCCAGAGTGGGCTAGTATAGTGGTCTCTAAGAATTTATAGGAGGGAAAGCGAAGCAATATTGAGAATACCTTGCCACCTGCCAGCTAGTTCAGGGAGGGAGCTCACCAAGGGCACAACTAAATTTTAAGCGGAGGCATTTTGGGATCTTTTTGCTTTGGAGATACCAGGTGTACGTTTTCAGATGAAATCTTTAGTTGGTTTGTTGTCCAGCTAGTTTTCTAGCTTTGAGGAAAGAGTGGGATTAAGAAGTTGGACCATCCGGTCTACTCGGTGGTAGTCATTTGTGTTTGTTTCGAGCAAACCTCCGGGGTGACACGTTTTTGCTTGGAGTCAGTTGTTTACGGGGGCTCGTTGGGGTGAGGTCCACATCGATGCCTGTTTGGGTGCCTGTTTGCGTTATCCTGCGTGTTGGGGTCTGCGTGAACCATGATCGTGATGTATTTGGTGGGTCGGGTTGTTGTTCGCCTGCGTGCTGTACAGTTGGTGTTGCGGCCACGTCCACGGTTTGTGTGCTGACGTCACACGTGCTGTTCTTAGGTGGACATGACATTTCGCTACTGTTGGGGGCGTAGGGTGGTTCTGTTGTTCTGTGCTGGCCGGAGACGGGAAGCTGATGCGTGAAGTTGGGAGCGTCACCCTATATGAGTTTCTCAGCCTGCGCTTGTGGTTTTCTGAAATCAGTCGGATGCCTCGAAAGTTAAGGTGTATTCCGTCCTTGACCAGGTGTCCTAGGGGGTCGTGGTGAATTTTTGCGTGGTGGATGATGTCAACGTTTCTTTTGTTGTGTCCAAGGTACATGAGGAAGTCGTTAAGCTTAGCTGACCTTTGTGAGTGAGCTAGAAGTTTGTGTGTCTGGGGTATGTCTGGCTTGTGTTTGTTTTCGATCCTGGGAAGTACTGTTGTGAGGGTTATCTGTGCTTTGGGCCTGTTGGTCTGAACGTCGTGAACAAGAGTTTTCATGGCCTCGATGGCGCTTTCAGCGGTGTTGCTCTTTAAGTCGTTAGTGCCAAAGTGAAGAATGAAGTGACTGATGTTGCGTGAGGCGGCGTCAATGAGTTTTCTGATGTCATGGATTGTGGCGCCGCTTTGAAAGCTGATGTATGGTGAATGTTGTCCGGAAGAGAAGTGGTCGTGAATGTAATTAAAGTGGCTATCACCGATCAGAGCTACGTGTGCCAGAGAGAGGAGAGGGGGCTTACCTTGCTTCGTCATCTTCGTACACGAAATCCAGGGAGCAGTTGAACTTTTGCAGATGGTAGAGAACACAAAAAAAAACTTTCAACAAGGTAAAAGCACGCTTGTTGCCAACGTTTCAGCAAAGAGACTTGCTTTCGTCAAGTGCCATCTCTCGTGTGGCTGGCACGCTTTTTATAGGGGTAGGTCCCCAGGTGAGAGGGGAGAAGGAAAGAAGGAAGTGAAATTGAGAAAGTGGATTGGTTTGGGAGTATGTCGGGGGAGAGATTGAGGGGCAAAGAAGGTTGTATAGTTTAAGCCGCAAAGTAGGTCACAGGGAAGTGAGCCGGTGGTTGATATTCGGAGAATGTTTGGAGAGAAAGGATGAGAGGGTGTTTGTTGACCCTCCGCGGGGCATACGGAAAGGTTCTCAGAACCGCCGGAAGCACACCAGGCGGTGAGAGTGGGGTCCTTATCAGAAACTATCTGCAAGCCTCAGGTCAAAAGAAAAGATAGAGAAGGGGGAAAATAACTAAATCAAGGAAATAAGAAAAATAATTCCGTTTTATTTATTTTATTTTTCTCCTTTTTTTAATCCACGTGGTCTTGTGCCCCGTACGTCACTCTAACTTTATCTTTTCGTTTTTGAGTTTCAAGACAGGCCTGTTCCTGGAATGTTGCCGTGAGTGACACGTGCCATTTCAGTTGCCCGGTCATTGCTTTTTCTTTTGTGTGTGGGTTTGTGTGGTTTCCCTCCCTGTGTTTTTTTTCTCTTTTTTTCATTTTCTTTTTTCCTTTACCCAGTTATTTTCCTCCTCCTCTATCTTTTCTTTTGACCTGACACTTGCAGATAGTTTCTGATAAGGACCCCACTCTAACCGCCTGGTCTGCTTCCAGTGGTTCTGAGAACATTTTCGTATACCCCGCCCGGGTCAACAAACACCCTCTCATTTTTGTTCTTCAAAAATTCCCCGAATATCAACCACCAGCTCACTTCTCTGTGACCTACTTCCCGGCTTAAACTATGCAACCTTCTTTGCCTTTCAATCTCTTCCCCGACATACTCCCAAACCAATCCGCTTTCTCAATTTCACTTCCTTCTTTCATTCTCCCCTCTCACC
The DNA here is from genome assembly GCF_048455015.1 of Haemaphysalis longicornis. Lineage (NCBI taxonomy): Eukaryota > Metazoa > Arthropoda > Arachnida > Ixodida > Ixodidae > Haemaphysalis > Haemaphysalis longicornis. The sequence continues at coordinate 15,227,515 of NW_027526204.1, forward strand.
TGAGGACCTACCCCTATAAAAAGCGTTCCAGCCAGGCGAGAGATTGCCCTGACGAAAGCAAGTCTCTTTGCTGAAACGTTGGCAACAATCGTGCTTTTACCTTGTTCAAAGTATTTTTTCTTGCGTATATGTGTATATATATATTGTACTTGACAATGTTTTCTACCTTAACCTGGTATCTTTTGCCACTGCAAATTGTTTTTATCCACAGTCCCCAAACAACTGTACCTGTTCCATCCCCCCTCCTCTTTTTGTTTGTTGTTGTTGTCTGTCTCTGCCGCTTCAGCTATATTCTAATTTTTTTTGTTTTTTTTGTGTTGCACATCTTATTTTGCCTTTACCAATGCCTTGTATACCCACCCCTCATGTAAGGTCCTTCTGTTAGGGACCCTTGATGAAAATAAAATAAAACGGAATGTGTTGTGCCGCCCCCGCGTAGGCATTAAGTTGCATCACTCGTGATTCCAACTACGCGGGTTAAATTCCGACTGCTGCGGCTGCATTTTCGTGGGAGCAGCAAGTAGTGTGAGGTAGTCCACCTTAAATAACCAGTGGCTGCATCAATTTTCCTCGAGCACTTCACTGAAGTGTACGCGTAAGCCTCTTCACTTTGAAACGTTAAACCCCACAAACAAAACCATACGACAACGAAAAACTGCCCGCTCCATCACGGTAACAATGCCTTCTCCGAAACTCGGCTCAGCATGAACCAGCGTGAAGAGGCTGACTAGAAAGATGTCCTCGCACCAGCTCAACCGGTTTACCCTCGTGAACAAAGCGGCCACTCACACGTTACACATTCCTGGCAAGTAAAACAAGTTCTCCGATGCCACAATCACAATTACAATTTATGCATGAGTTACAAAGCTGAAAACGAGTGGTTCAGTTTCACTGTCTTCAGTCATGTCAAGTTACGACTCTTCGGCATGACTTTTCTCTACGTGAGCGCAGCATTTTTTCCAGTCTTTCTCGTTTACAGACGAGAGTGCTTCCCGCAGGAGCATTTTAACTTCATTATGGGCATTCTTAGATAAAACCAGCCCGAATTCAGACGAAGACATAGGAAGTAACCACAAGGACAGCCAGCGGCTGTCTTTGTGGTTACTTCCTTTGTCTTCGTCTGAATTCACGCTGGTTTTATCCAAGAATGTCTAATTTCCAACTAGCCCAGCTTGAAACCCTCTTTCATTATGGGCCTCGTGCGCTGGTATGGTGGCGCCACTGATTTGCTGTGTTCCGCGCCATCTTGCTGACTACGAAGACATAAGTTAAGTCCGCGAGCAGGCGGCGTCGCGTAGCGTCTCGTTCGGCAGGGTACGAATATCAGCACAAAGAAGAAAGAATAGCCGCTATTCTGCCATACAAGCAGCCAAATGGTACTTTCATAAAGATAAAATGTTTTGCAAGGCCAACAGGAAAGTGAATTACCAAAACAAAATCGATTGTAGGCAACCGCAGTTCTGTTTTCCCACCGTACGAGCACGCTGCCATTTTGTAACGGCTTCAATTCAGCACCACCGGCGTCGCCCAAATGAAACATAAAAATAAAAAGGCAGAAACCGCGAGCCCCCTTACGAAAAGAAACAGTAGTGCAGGAGTGTGTGTGTGTGTGTGTGTGTGTGTGTGTGTGTGTGTGTGTGTGTGTGTGTGTGTGTGTGTGTGTGTGTGTGTGTGTGTGTGTGTGTGTGTGTGTGTGTGTGTGTGTGTGTGTGTGTGTGTGTGTGTGTGTGTGTGTGTGTGTGTGTGTGTGTGTGTGTGTGTGTGTGTGTGTGCATCGCCTCCTGGAAGCGATATGTGTGTGAGAGAGAAGCCGCGTTTGCTCCACCAATGGAGACACTCCTGTGCTCCTGTTCTGTGAGACCCATCGTCCCCGCAAGAGCATTAAATTATGGTGTAATGTTGCAGCCGGCGCCCGCAACGATTTCGTTTGTTCGGCCACTTCGGCTTCAGCCTTCACGCAGGTCCTCGTCAAAGCATGATTGGCGTAAGTGGCATCATTTCGCGGACAGCTCAATGAAGAAAAAACCAGCGACCGGAGTTTCACGGGACTTACAGAAGCGAATTTCTTCCGTGCAAACTCCACTGTGCCTTGTACGTGTCAGGAAGTGATTTGATGTCCGTTGTTTTGTGTGAAATCGCGGCTAAATGTTCCTGTGCAATGTTGCCACACCAAGGATATGCGGCTTCAAGAGCCCGATGATTCAGGTTTGTAGAAGCAGGTATTTAAAAAGGCAACTGCTCGACTAAACTGCAACTCAAACGGCCGAAACTACGATGCGTTTAATGGATGGGCTCAGAAAAATATCTGAGGTTCATAAACGCGTACTTCAAGTGCGAAGACTTTTGGATGTAGATGCGCGTGACGATGCTTTCATGAAAGCCTGTAAGCGTTTATTTACCTTGTTGTTTATCGCTCCAATCGCCACGGGCACAGCTATGGTTGATCGCCGCACAGGAGCTATAATTGTGCACAAATTGTTCCTCTCGCATTCGGAGTGCCGATAAAAAAACAGACTATTTGGAATAATGGAGATTGTTTCAAAGATGATAGAGTTGTACGTAATGTTTGTGTAACTACATGCCAACGTGAATAGTGCTCGTGCATGTTATCATCTTTCTCAGCAAAAATATTTTGCAGAACAAGCTCCACTTGAACTCGTTTCCTTTCACCTACTGCGGCAGAAATGCAAACTACAAGTTGTACAGCAACATAGATTTGAGATGTTTGAGCGTCATTTTAATAAAACTAGATGCGAGCCTCCGAATGGTGGCTGGTGTGTGTCTATCCGTTTATTGTTGTTTCGCTGTGTAGCGTAAACATTTACGTTTCTAATGCTTTCATTTTAAAGCTGTCTTCATAATTGCTGTTATGGCTATGTACAATGGAAGTATGCATAATCGTGGGATGCTTCATGTATTTTCAAATTCGTACACAGTTATACTGACACCAGAAGCTATATTTGAGGAGCAACAAAAATAAGCATTCGTTCCGTTTCGTTGGATGCGCGGCCTATTTTCGCATCGGTATTACGCCAAGTAGCGTGCAGATACGGAAATGCACCAATGGAGCAGTTCTTTTTATTTCTCGGGTTCTATGTGCTTTGTGCACGTCGACATCGAAGGCAGCTGGTCCGTGTACTGTGGTCTGCTTTTATTGAAGAAGGGACGCTTTTCTAAAATATTTCAGCTTGCATTCCCGCACAACGTGTCAGCGGAATATTTCTATGAATATTGAAACTGTGAGTAATAAAACGCGGTAATTGTGTAATAATTTTCCGGTTGTTGAAATTGAGCCCCGTGGCGAACTGCTGTATATGATTATTTTATTCTTCAGAAAAACTTCCGCCGCCGATACCAGGTGGCGCCATATGTTTACTTGAATCTGCAGTGCACGAGCCCCATACCCGTGTTGCGTCTTGCGAAGTACCCCTTCACCTAGCTCCAAACAAGTTAAATAGGCTGTAACTTGCAGTAGTATGGGGGTGCACGAAGCACTTAGTAGCCGCCAGAGTGTCGATGCGGTAAACAATTCAGGGAGTGCTGATCTTTTGTGAAAGTTACAGCGGTTCAGCTCTTACCATGTCCTCTGACTACGGAACGCCTTCCATTTTGAGCCAATGCCGAATGTCAGCTTTGCACGACATTCGTGGTAAATGCTTTTTACAAAGCTATGCTGTGGTAATGAGATTTGTCAATTAAAATTAGGCCATTGGTTGGAATGTTCGGACAGCTTGGCGGTCAACCACTTATTCAAGCATTTGCCATCCACATCGGAGTCCGTGTTCTTCCCCTGTTTTCCTCGCAAATGTTCAGCAGCTCCTTGAACGAAACCAGTTGCACTGCTCTTACCCGGTCGAAGGATAAAATGGTCCTCTTTGCCGAAGGGCGCAGCCGATCCCGCTGTTAAACCTTGCAGATAAGCACTTCCCAGTCCTGCCCTGCAAGGCATATTTCCTCCTCTTCCCTGCATCGACCTTCCTTTTTTTGTAAGTAGATGATGCAGCTGTACAAAGCAACACAAATGAGTGCGCAAGCTAGTGCGCGCTAATAAACACACCGATTGCAGCAGCACCATTCTTACCATTATCATACTCCCAAATTCTCACTGGTTTCACATTAAACAAAAAAGTACAAACACTGTTGATATGAATATCGTATTTTTTCTTCCTCAATTAATTATTTGGCTACTTTGTCACAAACAGCTGCTCAGAAATAATCGAGAGAGAAATCTCCGCGGTAAAGTTTCTTTTTTCGGGCATACATTTTGCGTTTAGGTGGCATTTCTCAGTCAGTTTTGATTCATGCTAAGTTTGGGTAGCCCACTTTCCTGATTAGGTAAGCGTGTTTTCGCACTTTACAGCAACGGTGGCGCCGCCACGTGCCTTTTCTCCGAAGCTGTTTGTATACGATCGGATTCCCGGGCGAAGGCAGCCTGAGCGTTCGGAAACGTGGGGTCTGAGGACGCAAAACCAAAAAGCAATCGAATTTGCTGTGTACCGCTGCATAAAAATCGCTCAGTGCCGGGTAAAGCCAGCGTTCATACCTTTCTAGATAAAAAAGCCCGAAAGGTTCGGATAGCTATGCTGCGCATTGAAAAAGGTGTCGGCAACACAATGGGGTTTGCAGTAGTCACTTCACGAAAGCTGATTTCTTCTGCAGCAATATCCGTAAGTTTAGTTTGCTCTCTCGTTATTGATGGTGTGTTTTTTGTAAAAGGTGAGTGTGTCGTTTAATATTAGATGGTTTGCAGCCACTGAAACCGCGGTTGAAGAAGGGCGCCGTGCCGCCACAGAACATTCCTATGCGCGCATCTAGAAGAAAGTGAAGCCAAGAACCAACAGGAGAACGTCATTGTTCTTTTATTACCGTGCTGGTTTCTTGCTGTTTCTTTTAATAAATACTGCATTCCAGTTGCATTTTGTGCTTTGTTTGGTTGTTTGTGCTTCCTCCTCTTTTTAACATTATGTGTGGGTACTGTTTTGAACTTGCTGCTTTTTTTGTTTCTCAAACCCCTCACAGGAGTAGGTATTTGTAATAAATTAATAAACTTGTAACGACGGTATCGTTTCCGAAAGCGCGCTGAAAGCACAGCACAGCTTATGTAACAGCCCCTGCCGTAGAGGCGTCAGCTTTGATAGTTCCTTTAGGGATTTTTTTATTATTTCCTGTAACCTGCATAAACGCCGTTAGATCTTTCCTTTTAAAAACGGTTACAAAATTATATTTTACTCGCATTATTCGCATTTAACCCGACACAATTGCGAAGTGGCAATAACAAAACGCTGTGCTCGGTTGCGTGTACCGAGCTCTGCTTGGTGCCTAATAAATACTCGTAAAGTGCGCTTGAACAGTTTTACGAGCATAGATGGAAGTGTAACATACTTTATAGAACCTGCAGTGCCAACAAACGTTCACGCAGTGCGGTCGCCTGGTGACGCCATTCGGGTGTAGGCACAATCCATCGATGCTCAGCAGGTCATCGGGGGCCTCCCTGATGCCACAAAACACTGTGTGACTGGCGTTATAAACTGCTTCGCCTTCGACAAAGCACTTTCGTCCCTCATCGGCAAGGGAAAAGATGGTCTGAAGAGACATTATTGGGCACCAAACGGCTTTTTCCTCCAGACGCGCGCGCTTACGCGACGTCCCGATCATCGTCCCGTCCTCCATTTTGGATCCCCGTCGCGCCACCTATATTCACTGGAAAGTGCGAATTGTCAGTTCCCATTATTTTTGGTAACTGCAAACAACAATAGACGACATTCGCAGCAGTGGTTCTGCTAACTCGCATATTTCAGGGGAACGAGTGCTGCACAGTATATGTTGATTTACCGCTTCAGTGTCCACTATATGGTACTATCCATGGCAATAATATGACAGCTATTACATGTTGGTTTGTCCTATCACGCCAAACTGTGGAGATTCGGCGAATAACTTCACTTATTCAGGAAATTACCCCACCCAGAAAAAGTAAAGTGGTCGTAAAATGCGACATATCTGCAAACTTTCAGCAGTAACAAGCAGTTTGCTAACCCAATTTTTTTCAGTTTGCAATTCAGATGTAATACGCTCTATTACAATAATGAAGTTGCAATGTACCTGCGGCGCCAGTGCATGATGTCGCTGCGCTCGATCAGGGCAACATTCTGTTTTCTGTCAGGAAACGTGAAGCCCATGTCCTTCATTACCACTGCCAGGTCGTTTTCTGAAGTTTCGCTAGTTGTCGTCTTCGTTCACAACGTTGCGCGCACTGTCAAGAGTTGGGATCCCGCGCTTAGCGTAGAGGCTGCGCACTTTCAGACGGAAAGAATGGACTGTGAAACCGTTATGTTTGACAATTTTCAAACTTGAAATCTTCACATCACCACGCCTTTTCTTTGGAGACTCCAAAGGCCCTCGATGACGCTCCGCCTTTAATTTCGCAATGCTCCGGGGTGATGCCGCGGTGTCCTCGATGTTAACACTCGGTATTCCAAGGACACATTTCTTCCAAAAACACATCCTGGTACGGGCGTGCATATTTGCAGTTACTTGCTTGGCGCCCCTCGACAACTTCGATGTACCAGCCCTCGAAAAAATGTGTGCATGGAAGTTGGTCGACGCCAGAGAGCTGAAAGCCATTTTCCTAAAACTGACTCGAGGAGTATGCAAAACACGGCTGCTAGGGTTGCACATGGTAGAAAAACCATGATACGACAAATCCGACAAACATGAGATACAAACTCGCATATTCGAAATATTCGAATGTCTTTTTATTTATTTCAAAAAAGATATCTTCTACTCTAGTTTGATCTCTGATCCAGGTAGTTGGTTTCCTGCCCCTCAGTGTTACTCCAAAAAATATTCGTTGCATATCTCATTGAGCCGACCTAACTTTGCTTTCTAGTGCTTAAGTAAGCCGCCAAGTTTCACCTCCATACGTCATTACCGGCAGTATACAATGGTTGTAGATTTTTCTTTCGAGCGACAGGAGTAGGCCACGTTTCATTATTTGGGTCTGTTTGCCGAGTGCTCTCCAACCCATACCTATTTTGCGCCGCATTTCTATCGCGCGGTTGGGATCAGCTATAAACCGCTGTTCGAAGAAGTTACATTCGTCTTCTTTTCATTTACTCCTTCTTGCGTTTTGTTTCCTTAGCTGAAGAGGATGCTGTTCGAATGCATAAAAATCATTACTTTCAATTTATTCCTATATATTATTAGCCCCACAGCCATGCTTTCTGATTGTAGTTCCTCAAGCATTGTTTGCAGGTGTTCTGCAGTCTCACGCCGCATTATCATGTCGTTCGGAAAACTTATATGGCTCAACTATTCCCAGTTTATCCTTTCTCCTGTGCTTTCCACGTCAAGGGTTCAAAACACACCCTCGAGACACGTTGTAAGTAGTTTTGACAAGATGGTATTTTCCTATCTTACTCCCTTACCGATCGGGAATTTATGGCCATGTAGTGAGGCGAACCGACCACCGTAGGACAATTAGGGTGAGTTGATACCAACAGACGGGTCTAGAGGAAGGGAAAGGCCAGTAATCCGTCGAGAAGATGAATAAAGAAATCCAGGGTGAGTAAACTGTGGACTCCAGTGGTGCAGGACAGGAGCAGTTGGAGGTCAATGGGAGAGGCCTTCGCTCTGCAGTGAACCTGAGTAGAAATATGATGATGATAACGATGATGAGGATCATATTTCAATTTCTCCCCAGAAGTACGAGCGTTTTCTCAGTATGATGACAAATGTTTAAGCTTTAAAGTTGTCGGCGAAGCTTTTATTGTTTATCGATAGCAACAAGTAAACCTTTACTCTTTAAACACGAAGTACATAACGCCAACCGGAGCTTTGACAGCTTTGCGCTAGCTTTGACAGCTTTGCAAGTGCTGCACGTGATATATGAAACAGAGTATGGTGTCGTTGCTATCCCATTTCTGGCCCTGGTACATTTGAGACGAAAACCACAGATACATCACTATGAGGTACCCCAATGTAGGGACGAAAAGAATATTTTTATTAGTCGCCACTACTCCTACACAAGAAAATTTTCTTTAAAACTGCTATCGTCGGCAAAACGTTTTCATAAAGAAACCGTTGTGTACGGCTCTGCAGCGTTCGGCACCTGAATAATATTGCTGTGAAAGCTTTCATGGGGGCATAATATAGCAGAAAATTGGGTGTATTTTCTACAATGTCTGGCCGTTTCCACAAGTTGCTGCATGCAAAAGCAAGCTAACCAACCTTCACGCCGATTTCAAAGCCGATGTCCCGAAAGCCCACCACAAATGTTAATGTGGTGCAAGTCAATTTATAGTATGCATTTGACGCAAACTGCCTCACTTCCGCCGTCATTTTGGTTATAGGCAGAGATTTATTGGTCACCTTTGGACTTTGAATATTTCATGGGGACGGTGAAAAGCGTTCCGCCTTAATGTGTTTTCGGCGCCGTCACGACTGTGGCAGGCCATGGCCACTTTGCTTCTTTATGCTTTCATTTGCCAACTTCAGCTAGAGTCTGGAAGTTGCAAGAAAAGAAAAGGATGCACGCATTAACATCTGCCGCACGGCACTTCTTTTCTTTACTGTCTGTTGAGAAATACTGGCAGACACATCGTTCTTGCCTGTGATTTCTGCGAAAAAATGGGGGCGCTAATTGGCAATCGTTGATTAACCGAGCCTTCGTCTTTTGGGACTCACTAAGCGCTCCTCATTTTGAGCTTCCTCATTTCAATACGGCAAACGGAATGCCTCACTTCACAACGCGTGGGGAAGGCTTAATTTGGTCGACGCTAAATCGGAAGTGCGCAATAATGGCGGCCCGTGGAGCAGTCACGAGTTGTATTTAAAGCGACCGCCTTGTGCCTAATCTAAGACTAGCGCGACGCCTTTGCCCTTTTCAACGCATTTGCAATAAAAATATTTCATAAAAATTAAACTTGGATTACGTAGGCGGCAATCCAAAGGCGGTATGCGGAACAAAGCTCCAACTTTTTATCATATTTCATCTGTAAGAAAAGAAAAGTTTATAAACCACCGTTCAAAAGAACGAAGAAGCAAATGTAGTTGGCTACTAATATTTAAAAAAACTGAGAGAAAGTGTGTTCATCATGAAATGTTACAGTTCAAAGTATATGCGTAAATATGCGACCTTAAAATTACAGAGCGAACATGTTTTTCGTATCTCGTTAGAAGTAGTTGGCACAGTAGGTTGAAAATTTCCGTTATAACAGTAACAAACGCGAGTATGGCTCGAACAATAAAAATTGACATTTCTACACGCTAAGGCTGTTACAAAATTTTTTAAAGTATTTTACCCCCCCCCCCTCTTTGAAGACATAATAAGAAACGAGTTGAAGTGCCTAATTGAAGTACAAGTGGATTGCCGGCGCAATTTTCGAGAACTAAAGGGTAGGCGTTACGTACTTCCCGCGTAACTGGGTATTTCCCAGTGCTGAATCCCTCAAAAACCGTTTACATCATAACGACCCATATTTTAACGGTGGATTGTAAGCCATTGGCGATTGAAGGGGAATACAATTTGTGACGTGAAGAATAATATTACAATATTGAAATAGCGATATTTTCGGTGTGAAAACAACAATCGCAACTGTCCCAATACCTATAAACATTAACCTCCCCGTAAAAAATTGCAAAATAACGCAAATTACCGAAGTTCTGGTCAACATACCTGTAAAGAAACAATGTGACTAAAAGTATCTTAAATTTGTTTTATTTTTTTATGGTGCAGTAACCTATATTATTGTGTAATTTTTGTGTGTTGCAGCAACGAAACAAGCGCACATTTTGTGAAGACGAAAATTGTCCAGTACCTCCATTTTGAACTAGCCACCTATCACAGCCTCTATTGCGGGAATCCTAGAAAGCTGTGTGTCTTTTAATGTAAAATAAACGCTGATGTATAAGCAAATTATAGAAATGTTGTGGCGTGTAGTTTTGCAGCAATAGAAATGTCCAAGCTGAGTGAGAGTGCAAGAGCCGTTTCACTGTAACCAAAAAAATTCTTCAAACTTATCCAAAGGCAGTAGTTCCCCGTACAGGACTGCAGTAATGCAGGTTTGCACGGAACGGGGCATGATAAGTTTGAATTTCAGCGTTTAGTGGAGACTTGTTACGACATTGCTATGGCACACTGGCCCCTGAGGAAATCGAAAAATAAACGCTCATATGTGACCCGTCCATGTCAAATCAAGCAAAATGTTACACTAAGCATTTTTTGTTGTCTTGCAATTTCTATCGATATGCGGCCTGATGTTTTCATTTGCTGTATCGTAGTATTCTCGAATCCCTAAATAACACGGCCTTCGTTTATGGCAGCGCTTTCGGAGCCTTTCTCACCATTTTTGTTTGCCTGAATTGTATCTTTTCCCCTGCACCAACCACGCAGCTGAACAAAGGAAGAGGGAAACAAACCTGGGCTCTTGCGGCAACACCACCATATTTGAACCGCCTAACCATTTGTGTGTCATGGGCCATACACCTTCCAACCTTATTGCAAATAAATATCTTCTCAGATGTAAAAGTAAATCATACAAAAATATATATAGGAGTAGTCTCAGAACACTAGTATTGGTTATGCCGAAGTAATCATAATTCCAGTTATGTAGAGAGATATAAATTTCTTATTTGTCGGCTAATGAATACGGGAGAGATTTTATTAAAAACACATGAAGTGATGAGGATAAAAGAACACAAGTTGATCATAATTTCTGTCACTCGAAACATGTCTGAAGGCTCCCTGCTGTGATGAGATGTTAGGACGACCAGACACGACTATTCCAAACCAAAAGAACCTAAATTTGAACTTAAACTGTCGGAGTGACCGTAGAAAAATCTGTGTTAGAACCATACTGGTGAAATAACCAATTCAGCGTTCACTCAGAAGCGCTGTTGTGCCCGTGCCAATTACAAGTTGCGGCATTTCACAACATGACCAGGTCGCAGCAGTGCGTTGATAATTCAGCAAGCACTGATGGTGTCAATTTTCACCACTACCACGACCCCTGGCAAATATATTTGATAGGTTTTTTAGACTTGGTTTCTACCCCGAAACATGAAACTAGGCGCCTAATTAACATATTCTTCGGCCGCGCCGAAGATTCTTCGGCCGCGCCGAAGTATCTTTTCCCCCATTGCAATCTTTCCATTTCCTGAAAGTATAAATAAATATTTTATTTAGTGACTTGATAAAGGCAGTGAGTTGAGATTCTCTTTTGGAACAATTTTTGAGCACAAATAAAGCGAATCACGCACGGGGAAGATTAACGAACAAGTGCCAATCAGAATGGGCTGTGGGAAGACGTAGAAAAAGTAACATCGCGTTCAATGCATCTAATATAACAGAGGTCCTTCAATAAACTGTTTTCACTGCTCCTAAATAAATAATAAACTTCTATATTTTTATTAAATTCGACAGCGTGCTCTGAAATAAATCTTCGCACGTGCACAAGCTTCACGGAAGTGTTTTTGATGTGGCTATAAAGTAATTTGCAGAAACGTGTTCTTTTGATGCTGTTCTAGTTTGTTTTCTTTGTGATGTTAATGTATTTTGAACATTTATTCAAGGGTTTATCTGTGTATACAGGTTTGCGCATACAGGTTTGTCAGTTTTTAAGTATGATTTCTCCGCCATCCTTCAATAGGTCTGTTGTTACCTGTTCCTCACCTGGTGCTTTGCCCTCTTTCATTTTTTTCAATTCCTTCCTTACTTCTTCGGTCGTTACTGGTGGGATGTCTATCTATTCTGAACTACTTTCTCGTTTGGCATTATCCTGGATGTCACGGCTACTATACAGATCCATATAGAGCTCCTCGGCCACTATGACTATTTTATCACTATTTGTGATGAAATTGCCTTGCCTATCTTTAACTGCATAGATCTGATTTTTCCCCACCCCAAGACGCCTCTTCACTGCTTTCAGGCTACCTCCGTTCTTTACAGCGTATTCGATTCTCTCCATAATATACTTCCGTAGGTCAGCTGTCTTACGCTTATTGATGAACTTCGAAAGCTCCGCTAGTTCTATTCTGTCAGTTCGGGTGGAGATTGTCATGGTTTGCTGTTTCTTAATTAGATCATTCGTCTCCTGGGAAAGTTTACCAATATCCTGTCTAGTCATCGTGCCCCCAACTTCTACTGCCCTCTCCGTGATAATGCGTGTAAGGTTGTCGCTGGCTTCCTGTGTCGTAAGCTCGGCTTCCTCGGTAAGAGCTGAAAATCGGTTCTGCAGCGCGATCCTGAATTCTTCTACTTTACGTCTTACTGTTAGCTCATTAATCGGCTTCTTTCGTACTAGCTTCTTACGGTCCTTCCTCAAATCTAGCCTAATTCAAGATCTTACCATACGGTGGTCACTACACCTTACCTGTCCAAGCACTTCCACATCCTTCACGACGCCAGGGTTATCGAATAATATGAAGTCTATTTTATTTGATACGCAGCTTCTAAACAACAGTGAGTACGCTGATGGGTCGGCGATTTTCGAGGCCCTTTATATCTCCCTTCACATAAATCACAGTATTGTGTGCATTTTTTCCAGGCTTGGGCACTTTTTGAGTCTTCCGGCTTTCCGAAAATATACAAAAAGCATTTCCAGTACAATACCACCGCTCCCGCACGGGGCACCTTGGGTAATCTTAGTGATGGTATTGGCGACACCGCGGACCCTGAGCCCCCTACATAGGTTGTGATTAATCGTGACGACATGTTTTAGGGTGAAGGGTAGAAACCTCAAACGGTGGCCGTCGGAGCCCAGGTCAAGCTCCGGCGGATGGGCTCCCTGTCTGTCTACCAGGCAATGAGCTCCGAGACCCCTTCAGCTATCAGGGTAAGGCTGACGAAGAAAGTGCTCCAGTCTCTTTGCTTTTATACTATGCTATATGGTATTTTGTAAACCCCCCAAATGTGACCGGTCCCTGAAAAGGGGCCACGCCGAGGTATCTTTTCCCACATTGCCATCTTTACATTTCCTGAAGCGAATCATTACCCTCGATTTCTTCTCATGGAATGCCTGAATCCAGCCCATCCTCTTGCATCTTACTCAGTCTTCTTGATTGCAAAATATCTTGAAGCCCAAAAAGAAAATCGTATAAGGCCAAAAAACAATGCGCTGGTGAACTGTCATCCAGGTAAATGACAGGCAGAAGTCTACAATGCTTCTAGCTCAGACTAGACTGACTGATCTAGACATCAGGGTCACACCCCAATGGAGCCTCAACATCTCGCAGAGTGTGATATCCGAGACAGATCTTTTGAACGAAACGGAAGCGGATCTTTTTGCGGGCTTGCAGGATCAGGGCGTCACTGCCATGAGACGCATCATCATCTACTGAGACGACATGGAGATTTCTGCCAAGCACACCATCTTGACTTTTGAACGCGCAGTTCTTCCACAACATATAAATGCAGGCTTTATCCGGTGCTCCAACCGCCCCTTCAACCCGAACCCACGGCGCTGTTTTAAATACCAGCGCTTCCGGCATAGTATACACTCTTGTCGTGGCCGAACGAGCTGTGCACAATGCGCGGCGCATGATTATCCGAGCGACAGCTGCCCATCTGACACGCTCACTTGTGTCAACTGCGGCGGCCGCATGCAGCGTACTCCCGCAAATGTGGAAAATTTTATATTGAGAAAAAGATCATAAACATCAAGGTAACTGAGAACATCTTTCCAGAGGCGCAAAAGAGGTTCGCCTCATTCCCCCTGGGGAGGTACACCGACACAGCTCACCGGGAGGCGGAGTGGCGTCTGGTTTGCACAAGGACCCAGTTCAGCGAGTCTGACCTGGTCCCTCTCCTGCCCCCCGCTGGGTTGCTTCAGGCAACCCAACCCGTCACCACGCCGGTTGCTGAAGCAGCAGCGATTGTGGTGCCAACCATCTCTGTTGGGACCGATGCCGCTCCCGCAACTGCCTCTCCGACCTCCAGTACACTCGAGGGTGCGGAGGGGATGGACACCTGGGGCCCCACCCCAGCTCCCACCACCACCACACAACCCGTTCCACCTCTGGCGCCCCCGACGCCCTCGGCGGTGGCGGCTCAAACGAAGGGTCACCGAAGTGGGTCCAAGTACAGGGGGCCTTGTTCGTCCGGCACGCCTCTGACATCTGACGAGGAAATGGACGTCGGGTCGTTCCTGCCTGCAACGCAGCACAATGAGCGGCCTCCAATTTCCAAGCCTACAGAGAGGTCTAAAAAGCCTAACCCCGGAGTAAAATCCCCGAAAGACGACACATGAACACACACACCCACTCCATTATTCTTAAATGTAAATAATGAGAACAAAAACATCATTCAATGGAATTGCAGAGGCCTCCTTAAAAATCTTGATGATGTGTATGAGATGCTGCATGCCAACAGCCAAGGGTCATCGGTCTCCAAGAAACACACCTGAATACCACAAAAACAAATTTCCTAAATAGTTACATGGTATTCAGAAAGGACAGGGTTGTCTGCACACACGCTTCGGGTGGTGTGGCCATTGTCGCCGGAAATACTTAGCATGCCATCCTGTCACTTTGAACACTGCCCCTTAAGGCTGTAGTCATCCGCACGATACTATTTATTAGGTTGATAACGGTGTGCTCTATTTACATTCCTCCTGACCTTGCACTTTCCAGCTCTGACTTCGAGGTGCTGGTTGACCAGCTGCACGAGCCATACATCCTCACAGGCGACCTTAGTGCGCACAACTCTCTTTGGGGCTCCTCCAGAACATATGCCCGAGATCGCCTGATAGAGAAAGTCTTAACATCTTCGCGAGCATGCCTTTCCAGCAAAAAACAGCCTACATACCATAACATTGGACACAACACATATTCATATATTGACTTGGCTATTGGTTCTGCAATTCTCTTTCCATGTCTTGAGTGGGGTGTGGGCACGGCCCCTATGGTAGTGACCACTTCCCTACTTCACTAACGTTTATAGGGACCGGCCCAAGCAGTCCATCTTCCCACAACACGCTTAATGAATCAAAAGCAAACTGGAGTATATTTACAGGAACATATAAAGTACATCACATATCCCTAAAGCACCTACACGTGGAGGAAGCAACCGAACTCCTCGCTGCGCTCATAATCGACGCCGCCGAAAAGGCCTTTCCCCAGGCCTGCAGTGCGTCTCGCAACCCAAGGAGGCCCTCGTTGAACGACGACTATAAGCGGGCGCGAAATGCCCAGACCAAGGTGTGGGGTGTCCTTCGCTGGTACCCCACGTCAGATAATCTAATTTCCTTCAAACGGGCAAAGGCTTTTAGGGAGCGTGTGTGCCGTAAGGCGAAAAGAGAGAGTTGGCGCGCCTCCTCACTTCCATCAACTCATACACCAACACTCACAATATCCGGACAGGAATACGAAATCTAAAAGGACAGCAGACACACACCCTGCCCCTGGTTAACACAGCAGGGGACACACTCGGACACCAGGCTAACACGCTTGCACAAAGCTTTGAACACGTGTCCATTTCAGCACACTACACAAAGACTTTCATAAAACACAAAACATCTGCGAAACATGAGCTGAAGGCCCCTCTGATCACATGTAAGTCTTCAGCTCCAGGTGCAGACAAATTCACATACACCGTGATTAAACACCTACACTCAGACACTCTTGAAACACTCCTACATCTATGCAACAACATATGGCTTTCGGGGCATATACCAAACTCTTGGAGGGAGGCCATAGTAGTGGCATTCCTGAAGGAAGGGAAGGACCCTTCTTCTCCCGCCAGTTATCGTCCTATCACCCTGACAAGTTGCCTGTGTAAGGTTCTCTAGAAGATAATAAACACGAGACTCGTGTCTTGAGTACAACGGTCTTCTCGAGGGCAGCCAGGCAGGCTTCAAGGCAGGGCAATCCACAAATGACCAACTGGTCACCCTTGAATCATAAATCATGGACGCTTTCATTCACAAACAGTTTTGCGCAACTGCGTTTTTTGATCTTAATAAGCCCTAAGACACCGAGTGGCGTTACAGGATCCTTAGTGACATGAATTCTTTTGGTATTTCGGGCCATATGCTCAACACTCTTGCTTGTTATGTGTCCGAAAGAATGTTTCGCGTGAGAGTTGGTAATGCACTGTCGAGGAATCTCTACCCTTTTTATAATTAAACTCTCTTGGTACGGCATTGCCGCCTACCATTTCTTACTCTATGTATGTAGACGACGTACCGATATCTCTTAAATCTTCAAATATGTCAATCTGTGAACGTCAGGTCCAGCTTGGTGTTAAAAAACTTGCCAGCTGGGCAGACAAGAATTGTTTAAAACTCACTCCAGAGAAACGTCTTGTGTTGTGTTCTCCAGGAAGCGCGGTATCTATCCTGACCCAGATATTACTCTTAATGGCTCTTCAATTCCTGTTAAAAAGTAGCACAAGTTTTTACTCAAAATATTCGTTATCCAGTTAATATTTGTTCCACACTTGAAACATCTTAAGCGAAAATGCCTAAAAACCATAAATATTCTCAGTTTTCTCCCACCAGTCGTATGGTCCAGACAAGCAATTCTTTCTGCGTGTTTATAGCGCCCTAGTGGGATCCCGCTTGGACTACAGCAGTGTCGTATATGCGTGCTCAACAAAAACGGCACTAACATGCTGGACCCGGTGCTGCATTTAAGGCTACGCCTCGCATGTGGTGCTTTTCGCAATATTCCTGTCCAAAGTCTGTATGTGGAATGCAATAAATTGTTCCTAAATTACCAGAGCGTCGACATGGACGTTTTATATGCCTCAAACAACAAACGAACAATTATTAAAATGGATGGCTCTGTACATAATATCGCTTATATGCCTCAAAATGGATGGATGGCTCTGTATCGCTTATAAGCCTCAAAAATCATGTCTATGAGAAATCATCCTTTTACTCAGATCATTAATGATGCATCCTCACAGCAACTCTTTTTAAAACTTCCATCAATCTCCATGCAGTTTCCTTTCAGGGTGCGAGAAGAAGCTTCTGAGCTAGAAGTCTCCTTTTCAGGCATCCACCAGACACCCATCATTGACTCCATTCCACCATGGCATCTCCGCCCTGTGTCGCGTGACCTGCCTTTAATGCAATTTAACAAGAACAGGTCACCAAGGATTGCGATTCTGCAACATTTCTTGTTTGTGCAGTGTAAGTACCGCTGTGAAGAGTTTTACAGAGACGTGTCAAAGACTGCAACGGCTGTGGCTTGTGCTGCGCATGGTCGAAACGTTCACGTCAGTAAAACAATGAACCTTTATAGCAGTATATTCACAGCGGAAACATACGGTATTTTAATGGTAATAAATCAGATAATCGAACATCAATTCTCCAAATCCATCGTGTACACAGACTCTCTTAGCGTTTTACAAGCACTTCCACCAGGAAAGCACTTTAAAAACTTTGTCATCGATCATGTTTTTAAGGCTATCATGTCTGCATATGTATCAAGCCTTCAGATAACTTTCTGTTGGGTTCCAGGGCACTCTGGAATTGCCGGGAGTGAAACCACAGATCAAATGGCCACTGCAACTACACTCTTGAATACAATATAAAAAGCAACAGTGCCATACACAGACATGAAACCACATATCAGACACGAACTTCGCAACAGATGGGAAAATCACGGGAGTGAAAAAACATATAACACGTTACACGTTATAAAACCACGCTTGGGACCATACACCACTGACACACGCAACAGATACATAAAAGTTGCCCTTGCTAGGTTACGGATAGGGCACATACATGTCACACACTCGTATCTTCTCGCGGGGTCTTCAAGACCCCAGAGTGGCAGGTGTGGGGAGGCCCTATCCGTAGTTGACATACTAATTCAATGAAAAACACTTCACACAACACAACGCAAACACTTCCCACACCTATACAGACTACAGGTCCCACTACACCCAGCGTTTTTCCTTTCTGACAATCCCATGTTTTCTATTAGGTGCGTTTTTAAATATTAAGTAGTTATATTTTCAAACCTCATTTCATACCACGCGTAATGGCTCCCTGGCCCTATACACCAGTCATGCTCATTGTCTTATCATATACGAGTATTATCATATATGACTGTTGTTTTAGCGCTCTTTGCCCCAGTTGACCTTGCGCCATAAACCTCCAACCATCATCATCATCACAATACCTCCTCCCTCATTCAAAAGCTTCGCGGTTATGCCATCGTCACCAACAGCTATTGCTGTTTTCATGCCTTTCAGAGCCTTTCCAACTTCCTCTCTAGTTGCTAGTGGGACATCGTAAGTTGAGCTTGTACTCTCACTAGTTAAATCCTGCTCTAAAGTCGCTGGCATACAGACTGGTGTAGAATCGTTCTGCTATCTTAATTATCTCGTCGAAGCTGTGCGTATTGTTTCCGTGCTCCTCTCTTAAACCTACATTTCGTCTTTGCCGATGATTAGCTTTCTCTTAGTT
Organism: Haemaphysalis longicornis; assembly: GCF_048455015.1. NCBI lineage: Eukaryota > Metazoa > Arthropoda > Arachnida > Ixodida > Ixodidae > Haemaphysalis > Haemaphysalis longicornis. The sequence goes on from NW_027526204.1 coordinate 15,245,928, forward strand.
GATTTCAAGCTTCCACCGATTTGCAACGCTTCCTCGATTACCTCCATGTATATGCACGTATGTCTTTTGTTTTATTGATGTTATTCAGTTTGACAGATCTAGTAATTCAATGTGATCCATGATACTTGACAACTTCGTGTCCTTACGTTTGGCAATTAGTTCTTTCGTTTGCTTAGTTTTCCAGTTTGTTCCCTATATTTTGCCTCTCCCACACCTGCTGCTGATACAGTGAGTGCCGATGTTATGTTATCATTTAGCCTCTCTACGCTGACCTCATTCTGCTCGTTCAAAACCGAGTTATTTTGTTTTGAAGAGTTATTTTAAAATCCAGCGATCTGGCTTGGACTGATTCCTTGCGAGGTTTTATAGTTTTCACGGTTTTCATTCTTTCTCTTTTAAAATTCCGCCCTAACTTCCATTATAAGAAAGGAGACAAGCCAAAAGTATCCAATTACTGCCCGGTGTACATTACGTGCGCTTGTTGCAAGCTACTGGAGCACATAGTAGCCGGTTACATTCAAAACTTTTAAGTGGAAAATAATGCCTTATCCTCCTTCCAACATAGCTTTCGGAAAGGCCTCTCTACTCTCACTCAGTTGGTAACAATCGCGCGTGAATATTCGAAGATACTTCACAACGCTGGACAAGTAGATGTTGTGTTTGTTGACTTTTGTAAAGCGTTTCACAAGGTGTCCCAGAGCAAGCTGCTGCCCATTCTTACGGTGATCGGTCTTCCCGCGTATTTGATTAAATGGGTTCGTGATACTTAAAAAATGGGATGCAATTTTTTGATGTTTGGGAATGCATGACGTTAACTAATTCACACACCACAGAAGATGGGAGAAAAACAGAAAAAAAAGAAACATGTAAATCCAGGGTGTAAGAACAATATAATTATGCAACTTGAAATATTCCACACTAAGTGAAATTGGTGTAAAACAACGCCTGAAAAGAATAGAAGCACAAAAATTATTGAATAGTGGTAACAAGAACAAAGCAAAGTTACAAAATTCTAAATCCTTCACGGCAACTGAAAAGATTGGGGAACAATAAAACAAAAGAAGTTTGGAAGTGCCGAAGGGATTGAGTGGGGTTGCGAATGCCATACAAATATACGCTGCTTTCAATAAACTCGCATCTCGGGTAACGGTTGTGAACACTAGCGAAAAAGCTGTATCCACACAAACGATTCCACGGTGGTTATAAGATCAGTAGAAATTTATGCGACAAAACAATTCACACCGAGTGAAATCGTAGGACAATAAAACAAAAGAAAAACTTAGAAACAGAAAATATTGAATGGCGGTTTAGAATACAGCCCGCAGTCACACTACTTCAATACTTCCCACAAATTGATATGCTTTGGGAACAAAATAAGCGGCGAAACACAGTAATGATTGAATAATAGTTACAACAAGACCGATTTGCAATACTACATAATTCCCACCGTGTGATACGATGGGGAACACTAACGCAAAATAAAAATGCTTGGAAGCACAGAAATGATTCAATGGTGGTTCAATGGTGCGTGCCTCCATCAGTTAGTGATGACAGGGAGCAGGAGGAGGAGGATAAACATCTTTATTGTGTAATAAATTTGTGTGACGTCTTCAGGAGGTGGAGTCTTCAGTCCAGGACCCCATATGCTTTGCCAGCCGCTACAGCCCGCTCCACCAGCCGAAGCTGGTCGGACAGGCATGAACTGGACAGGGCGCGCCTCCAGAGCTCGGAAGAGTTGTACGGATTCGGTTTGGGGAGAGGGTGGGGGGGGCATCCACCAACCATGTGGAAAGAGTACAGTCTGCTCCACAGAGGGGGCACCTAGGGAACGTAGTGTGTTCGGAGTAGTGGCAGACTCTTTTTGGGAGGGGAAAGGTGTTTGTTTGCAAGGCACGGTAGTGGTGTGCCTGCTCTATAGATAGGTGTCGGTGGGGTGGGGAAAAGATGCGTCGGGCCAGGCGTAGATGTTGCCAGTATGCCAGAAGGGTAGTAAAGCTCTCCAAGGCGGCGTCTTCACTCCTCGTGCGGCGTGTCATTTCTCGCGCAAGGTCGTGGGCCGTCTCGTTCCCTCTCACTCCAAGATGGGCCGGAGTCCATACAATCTGGATCTGTCGCTGCGGGGGGTGGCGTAGTAGTATTGCGCGGGCAGCAGGGTGCACCGTTCCGGCCTGGAAGTCCCGGCAGGCCTGTTGGTTGTCCGTCACTACAGTAGTAGCCTTGGTTGAGGAGATGGCAAGCGCGATTGCCGCCTGTTCAGCTACAGCTGGTGAGCGTGTTTTTAAATGCAGAGCATTTCAGTAACTCACGATGTCACCCGCGTTGGCGTCCGTAGTCCGCGTCCGCATCGCTCCCCCTACACTATATAAAAAAATAATACTTGCCGGCGCCAGGTTTCGATACTACGGCTCTGCGGGCGGAACGCAAGGTGCACGGTACTCTACCAACTGAGCCACAAAGCCGACACAGAACGGAAGGTTACGAACGTGCCTTATATCCTTGACTCATTCAACCGTCGACCAGAGGTGCGCCCTCTCCCCCACGTCCTCCTCGCCTTCTCTCCGCTCGCAACGCCCTCTCTCGCCGCGTTCGGTTCGGGCGCACAGCAGGTGGGAACGTGCGCAACACCCTCTCTCGCCGCGTTAGGTTCGCGCGCAAGAACAGGTGGGGCGCTCGCATCGCGCTCTCTCGCCGCGGTCGGTTCGCGCTTAAACCACATATGTCGTTCGCGCGCGCTGCGGTCGTTAACATCTGTGGCGTGATCGTGACGTCAGCATCACGCGTTCGCGTGGTGGCGATTTCGGCGCTATAACACTCTCTCGCGAGGGGCATTGGATTGGATTCGATTGGATTGGCCTGGATTGGCTTGGATTTGGATTGGATTGGATTAAAGTGGATTGTGTTGGATTGTGTTGCGTCATAACCGCGCCACGTTGCGTCATAGCCGCTCCACGTTGCGTCGTAGCCGCGGCAGGGGGTTCACGGCACGTTTCACCATCGACTTCATCGACAATGTCTACGCTGGAAGACAACAATTACAACAACAACAACCAATACGTAATCCATACGACTTGCAGGCGCGCCCCCCCACAGAAATGCTCTGCATTTGATCGTGCCCCTCGCGAAGGGGATGTTTTTCTTTTTTATAGAGACAGGGATAGTCGTTCCTCCCTGGGCGAATGCTGGGTAGGAGGGATATGCCGCCGCGTCTGTGAAGACGGCATCAGCATCTTGACTGTACTGCCGCGAGATGGCCTCTGCGCGAGCCTTGCGTCGTCCACTGTGGTGTTCCGGGTGCATGTTACGCGGTAACGGTCGGACTTTAATGCGTTCTTGAATATGTCGGGGTAGGGGCTCTGGAAGTGGGCCTTCGTTGCCTGGTGTATTTATTCCTAATTCTGACAGGACATGGACTCTTGCACAGTTAAGATCTATCTTTGCCGTGTCAGAAACTGTCAAAATAGTTGCAGACCGGAAGGGTTGGAAAGTGAATAAAAAAATTCCCGCGCCTTCTTGCGAGGGGAACACGAGTAAATGCAGAGCATTGGGGCCTCAGTACTGATTGAAGGCAGTGTTGCTTCCATCGCTTCTTCCGTGATGCTGGAGCAGCAGACACGAGTAAACGTGGGCACGAGCGTCAACCAAGGAAGGAAGGAGCAACGCAGTGACTGAAACACGAGCGACCGCTAGCCGCTATATTTGCAGCGCGCGCAGTAGAGGGAGAGCAGTACGGGGGGAGAGCACGCATGCGCAAGCAGCCCGCCCTTCCACGACCCACCGCGCTGCTATCACGCACCTGTTAGGCCGAGACCGCGACGGAGCGAACGGGCTGACTACGACGCATGCGCGCGCCAGCTGCTGTTGAGTGAGAGGAGGGAAGGAGAGGTGCACCTGCTGCGGACGCGAAACTGTTGACACCATTCGACGCAGGAACAGGCGAGCCTAAGAAATGCTCTGCATTTAAAATTTCGTGCTCCAAAGGCTGAAACCAATTTAACACCTCTTCTAGCAATAAAAACTAAGACGCTGCAGGTTGTCGACCAAACTGGTATTTGCACAGGTTATGACTGACAATAGAAATCTGGGCCCTATATAATGTCTGGTGAAAGAATTTTATGAATTTGAAAGCACGAAGATATCCAGTTACACATAATGCAATGTCCCACCAGCCGAAGCGAAAAAGCGTGCTTTCCTTTTATCCCAAGCCAGGACAACTCCTGTGCCAAGTTTTCAGTCAACAGTAGCTTGAGCAGGTGCCTTGTGCAGACTGCTGAAATACCACCACCCTTGCCAGCCAGTTCTTCAATTTAGGTATGGGTACAGAAAATTGGGTGTTGGTAATACACCTTTTAAAACTGGCATGATACAGAACGGGAGCCAACTATTGTCGCTGAAGAAGAAAGTGTAGGGCAGCTGCATCTTACTGGTAGTCCCCTACGGGTCCGAAATTTGGAGGATCACAAAAGGGTTCAGCTTAAATTAAGGACGACTAAGCGAGCATGGAACAGAAGATGATGGGCATAACATTAAGGGACAGTAAGACAGCGGAGTGGGTTATAAAAAAACGCGTGTTAAGGACATATTAGAGGAAATAAAGAAGAAGAATTGGGTATGGGCGGGGCAAGTAATGCGAATGCGAGATAATCCTTGGACATTAAGGGTAACAGAGTGGATCCCTAGAGAAGGCAAGCATGGTAGGGGGAGGCAAAAAGTTACATGGTCAGATGATATCAAGAAGTTTGCAGTGATAAACTGGTCGCAGTTCACCGGGACCGGGATAATTGGAGATCGATGAGAAAGGCCTTTGCCCTGCAGTGGACGTAGATAGGCTGATGATGATGATGATGATTATGATAGATAAATCAAGGGCAATGTTCATTCGAGCTCACTACACTGCATATAACTAACTTTAAGCGTAAAACGAGATTTACCACGGGTGTTTGTGGCCGCTGAATCATCTGATGTAGCACTAAATGTCTCTGTATATGGTTTAATTAAGAGGTGGTAGCCTTTTTTTTAATAATAATACTTTATTGATGACATGAGCAAATACAAAACAAGAAACGGGCCTGCCAAAGCCGCAGTGGGCTTGAACTGCAGTGCCTCGCAGACAGCGACGGAGCCATCAATAACAGATAATTCGCTTGAAAACAGTAGTAAAAAAAAAGAAAACACAAAACACATGACAGAGTTCCGGTCACAGACTAATGCGTCTAAGACCTTTTTTGAGGCTACCTTTCGTTTTGACATCATTTAAGCACCGCGGAAGTGAATTGAATATTTCAGGGACATAATAGTTACGGAGTCTTCGACCGTATCTTGTATTACAACGGGGTGTAATATAGGGATTCTTTGATCTCAGATAACAAGCAGGCACATACGGAATTTTATACTGGCTTGTCCAAAAATGTTTCAAGACAACCGTTTCTATTAGCAGAGAATTGAAATCACGTAATGACAAGGTTTTGAAAACATCAGAGTGAAAGGAAGATCATATGCAACATTCTTTAGAATACCTCGAAGAATAGAATTGACCCGGTTTACCAAATGTTGAGCGCCATGACCATAAATATTCCATACCGGATTACACTGTAACACAGGGCATGTACTACGAGCTTTCGGACAGACAATGACATGTGAAATTTAATATTATATAAAACATAAGACACTGATTGAAGTTTCTGACAAATATGTGCAAAATGAGAATTCCAAGATAAATCGCAGACGAAAAAGACACCAAGGTATTTAATTTAACGACTGTATTGCACAGGGTCACACGAACAGGGATTGCAGCATGATGCGTGCAAATATAAAGGGGACGATAAAGTTACTTGCTTCAACGGGTTATGGAAACAGATAAGTTGGGTTTTGGAAGCATTGATATCGACTACGCTATTCTGAAACCAGTCCATCACTTTTATTGCTGCTGTTTGTAAAAAAGAGATGACGTCAGTATAACTTCGACCATATGAAACAAGCACCGTTTCATCAGCACACGGATATAATGTGACGTTCACAACATTCACAACATTAGATTAATCGTTGAAGTATAAATTAAATAGTAACGGACTTAAAATTGAACCTTGAGGGACGCGAGCTGTAATTTCAGTTAAGTTGCTACGGAACTTTCCAATAGACACAAGTTGGTGCCTATGACGCAAGAAAGTTTCCAAAAGCCGCAAAAACGCACCGCGAAAGCCTAGCATTGCAAGTTTCGTTAGTAATATACTATGACTGACGCTGTCAAATGCTTTGCGGACATCGAGGAACAGTGCACACGGAATCTGATTGTGTTCAAATGCAGAGTTCAGTGTAACGGAAAAATCTTCAAGCAGCATGTGTGTGCCCCGATTTGGCACAAAGCCATACTGGCTAGGAGATAGCACGTTGTGCTTGTTTAAAAAGCTGCTCATTGTCAAGTGCAGATATTTTTCAAGTATCTGCCCAATGCATGACACCATTGAAATAGGCCGGTAATTTTCTATTTTGTTGCGTGCGCCTCTTTTAAAAAGCGCAATTACCAGTGCATTTTTCAGATTATCCGGAATGATTCCAGTGGTAATAATATTGTTTATAATGAGTAGTAGCACATCTTTTATTGCTTCGGAAGTTCTCCGCAGCTCTAATATTGAAATACCGTCAATTCCTGGAGACTTATTAGGTTTCAGACTGAAAAGGAGCAATTTCAGTTCGTGTTCCGAAAGCAGAGGGAGAAAGGCGGATTCTGGGATGCTTGTTTGCAAGGTGCAAATATTCAGATGAGGTCTCGCTATACCAGACACTTTTGAGAAAAATGAGTTAAAGTCATTAGCGATGGTATGACAATTTGAAGAAAAACGAGACAACAATTTATCAGGGCGATTAACGTTTACATCAGCACCTCTGATATTGTTAATTAGGGACCATGTTTTTCTGATGTCAAAACGAGCATCCGTGAATTTTGCTCGTATGTTATTACGCTCTGCAAGACGAATCATAGCATTTACCTTATTTCGAGCCTCTTTGAAACGAAGCCGCAAAGCAGTACAATTAAGACATCGCTTTGATTGCCTCCATAACAAGTCTTTCGCTTTTATTGCCGCAAGTATTTCTGTCGACATCTATTTTCGGTCCAAATTACGTTGTTTTATTTTACACACCCGCGTAGTAGCCGCAAGTCGGAAATTATTGAACAGCGTTACAAAGATGTCATAAGCGTCACCTGGAGGAACAGTCATTATAAAGTTATGCCAGTCGTGACTCATTACTAAATTGTCGAAGGCTATGGGGTCAACAATTGGTAATTGTTTTATTTCATTTGGAGCGACCAAGTCATTAGTTTCATCGGTTAAAGAACAAGAAACCATGTAGTGATCAGCAAGTTTCGTTGCAATAATGGCAGCTTTGACCATCAAGTTATGTGCACGTATATTTATATGAGCTATGCAAGATTTGGCAATACGACCTGAAAGGAATTCTTCATGCTTATATTCACAGATCGTGTTTTGCAAGCCCAACCTCGAAATGACGTCCAAATAATTACTAACTATCCCTGAAGAAGGGCGTAGAGTATCTATATTGGAATCGCCAATCAGGCATACATGATTCATTGATGACATCGAGGCCAAGGCGGCATCAAGCTCAGCTAAAAATAGGCGACCGTTGCAACACGGTGGGCGATAAACCGCAAGCAAATTTATCGACAAGGAATGTGCGCAAAGACGCACTGCCACAATTTCGGCTTGGGAAAACGAGAATGTCAACTCGGTTATTGCCCATGTGTCTCGAACGAAAACTGCTACACCTCCTCGACTTCTGATTGGCCGAGTGTATGAAAAGGTTTGGTATCCAGCTATCTGATACTGACTGCTACAAGCGGACGAAATATTGATCTCGGTAAGCACAATCGCATCGAAATACAAGTTCAAAGGAGTTAGTAAGGCCTGAAAATGGTCCCAATGCTTTCTAATACTGCGAATGTTGACGTGAACAGCACGGAAGCCTTCACCTTTAGGACTTGGAAAAAAACTACAGACGTCGTTAAGATTCGTACATGTCATAAATGCATCTTTGTTCATGTTCACACAATACTCTCAAGGTCGGACGCCTTATTGATATAAAGGACAGGTGCTTCTTCATCCTTCTTAGCCAGTATCCTGCCGTTTTTGGTCCAGACGAATTTGAAATGTTTGTCATTGCCTTTCAACCTTGCTAGCCGATACAGCTCCCGTTGTGCACGCGAAAGATTATCATTGAAGTAGAGCCGTGGAAAGGTGCTATCATGAGCAAGCTCACGAAGGACCCCTCGTGCACTGAGCCATTCTTGCTTGGCAGAGACTGTGTGCATTTGCACAAGGATTACAGGAATGGTATTGCTTCTTGCGGGAAGTCGGTGAAGTGCCGAAACATCGGTCGCCTTGAATTCCGAAATGTTTAGCTTCGCCGCCAGTTCTGACAAAAAGGAAGACAAATCCTCGTTGGGCTTGAGGCCATGAATCTCAAAATTGCAGCGTCGGTTGTATTGCTCCAAGTCATGAAGCTCAGTGCCAACCTTCTCGAGCAGCAGAGCCTCGGCAACTATCGTAGCAGAGAGTGTATCAACTTGTGTGCCCAGCTCACTAACCGCTGTCTGGTTCGCAGTTACAATGAATGATACCGATTCAAATTTCGCGTCAAGGGAAACGAGCGACCCCGGTATACCTAAGACAGTTTGGGCAGTTCTTTCTCCTATGGCTTCGAAGGTCAACAGTTCCTCTACTCGACCAGTCAACGTTTCTACTGTAGACGTCAGCCGGTTCAGTTTGTCGTTTACCGTCAACAGCTGTTGTGCCAGTGCTGCATCATACGATTTAGCACCTGCCACAGACTGCTTCACTGCTTGCTTCTTGCATTCCGGGCAGACCCAGGATGCCCGTTTGGCTGATGACATTTTCGAAAAAGCTGAGTCAGTAACCGTCCAGCAGTTTTTACCCAGGTGATAATCATCCTTGCACATAGAGCACTTCAAAAACTTATCGTCTAGCGGCAATGGCTCAGCACAAATAGTACAGTCAGACATTGTTGTGCAGCCGGCGGCAGTGAGCAAAATTTAGAAAAAAGGGACGCGGGTGGGTGGTTGTTAGACTCACCTGTCGACAGAAGAATAACAGATCAATACATGGCACAGCTTTGCCCCCGACTGCGACGGAACTCAGCGGGAGCAGTCCTTTTGTAGACGGTAGATAGACTTGATTGGGCAGGCCTAGACCATGTGACAAGGGCGATGGGGACGACGTTGGCCGACAGAGAACGGAGCCGGTGCTGGTCTTTCGGTGCCTTGATGCGCTGAAGCTGATCCAGGCAACCAAAAGGAATCACCCATCCGAAACAATACACCCACTCCTCTCCTCAAACTGCGCCACAGAAAAAAACAAAGCATGCTTTCATTCACACATTTCACCTAATGTCACGTAAAACTGCCCCGTTAGCATGCAACTGTAAATAATAGGTCACCCTGAACAAAAATTATCTTTACGGAACATTGTGCAGCTGCGTTTCGCGCTGCCAGCAACGGAGGAGGCAAGTAAAAAAAGTATTTTGTGTTGTGATCATGGCGCAGATTACGATATCTGCAATTTGGAAAGCACATGCACTGTTTTTATGATCAGTAAAAAACTACTGTGGATTATGCGAGCTGGTATGCACATGATAGCTTTGGTCTGTTTTTTGTCTGATTATAATATGTGCTTAACAACATTGTTTTATGCATAACTGGGGAAAAAATGAAACTTTTGTGGATTTAACGAACTATAGCTACACCTAGACACTTATCCTCCCTAGAGAAGAGGGCTATATATTCATAGCATTATGAAATCTTGAATGTCCATTGGAGTGTCGACCATTGGGGATATTGGACCGCTGCAGCCGTATTGGACCAATAGGGCTGCAGCTGTCAGGATCAAACCGGATCATCCGGTTTAGGACCGCGTCATCTTAACCACTAAGGAGCCATCGTGCGTTAAAAAATTCAGGCACGTTGAAAATAACGAATAAATAAAACCAAATTATCGGGCCAACTACACCAAACACGTAACCGGAAATTAAGACACACACCGGCAAAACCACTTCAGTTGGTACCCAATATTGCTGTTGCATTCCAAACGCACCCCCCCCCCCCCTTCCAGGACAGCCCATGCATATGAGTAAGCTTTGCAGCTATAAACAATACATAGCAGAGCGTCGCATCACCTTGACCGCAGCTCCTTTCCGCCCACAGTAAGGTCATGCAGTAGGAGCGCGAAAGGTTAAAGGGCAGCCAATGCAAGACTTCCTCTTGGCCAACTTATGATCACTGAGTGCGCAGCAGCAAGAAAATTGTTTAGCTTCACTCTCTTTTATCCCAGCAGCTGGTGAGCGTCTGTTGGCCCTTTTTATGACACCGGAACGATATTGTGTGCGGTTGCTCTGGGTGTAGTCACCACGGCCTGAGAACTTTTGACCCAAAACAATACTTTTCATTTTTCTACAAGTTCAAAATAGGAATTCATAAAACCTTTACAGCAGAAATGTTTTTGAGTAGGACACCATTCCCAAAATGTCTAAGAATGAGTTTGATCGGTAGTCAACTACTTATCGCTAAGTTACTGTGCCCCATTTTCTATTCCAATACCTTCCTTTCAGGTAAAAATGTTAGCTTTGGAGCAAAGCCTATTGATTAGTTCAACAGTGCACAGCATAATCTTTTGTTGAGTACCACTAGAAATCTGTGTCGCTTTCCACTTACTCTATGCACTCTATAAGTATTTCCCATTTCTGTTTAGTTTGACTTGACTTCGAGACTACAGATAATCAGGGACATTACGAATAACATACGACTGATACTGAGCACTTCTGGTTTCATTTTCGGTACTTTGCTCACAAAAAAGGAGCAAGTAAAACAATGCTCTCACAGCAAGTGTTTGCGATTAAGTGTAAACTTTTCTTCTTTTTAGTCTCACTTTTCTTTGACAAAGCCGCCTTCTGATAAAAACTGATGGATAAATGAAACATTCTGTAGTGTTTCCAAAGTGGTTGAACAAGAGCTTTTTTTGTATCCGCAAAATAGTTGAGAGGTCCTTCCCCTGCACTAAGTATTATGTCACATAAAAAACGTGGCAACAGTTGCTATGGTGTTTCAGCTGGGGTGCTAGCCTTCCACAAGTAGCCTCATTGCGCCCGTCGGGGCAACTCATGTCAAGCGACAGCTCCCCACAAGCATGCAATGCGGCCTTAACATAAATACTGTACAATCAGGTCTGCGCACGGTGCTTGCACAGAGTGCGGTATTGAAGTTGATACCTTCATTTCGGAAACGTAGGATTCGTTTCCCTCTATCTACACGAGATTTTGACTAGCTGCATAGGCCACTTAATATTTCGAAGAGCATTGGCCACTAGCCACTACAGGTGTCTGCTTTTTGAGCATAGGCGAAGACTTCTCAGATACCTTCTTCGCCCAAAAAAAGGTTTATATTTTTCTGCCGAAGTCACTGAACGCAGTCGTTTTTGATCAATCGGTGAAGTTCTGCTTTCTAATAAAATAGATCGGTTACCTTAAATTTTTTTTCTGATCAATTTCCTGAAACGCAGCTTCAGATCTGTGGCATGGGGATATGGAGCGGGACATGGTGTACTCTGGCAACGCAGCCAGCAAACGTGGTTTGTCGCACTGTGGCAGGACATTTAGCAAATTCTGGCCATTTGTGGATGAGAAGTTGTTGCAATTTTTGTTACTGTAAAGCTAGCTCTTATGTGCAGTGTACAGAACGTCGGCCATTTATTAACCTGAAAGAGAAGCCTGTGGGCCAAATAAAATAAAAGGTGCTACCTAAAATCCAGTATCAAATGCATGCAGCTCATTGAAGTTCATATTGATGCACGTAGTGCTTCCCCCACGATTTCTATTCTAGCTATTCGTGCCTCCCGTGTAGAAAAGGGCCAGCGGGTATTGTTCTCAACACGATGTTTACAATCAAAGTCGCAACTTTGCTCTGATAAACGAAATAATTTGTTGCTACTTTGACGAAGATTCGACCGAACAAATAGGCCAAGTAACAAAATGTGGTTGCACACATAGCGGTCTTGTTTTCTGCCAACAGCGTGCAATTCAGGCACCAACTAAATCGCAATATATCAATGCGGAGAATGGTCGACTTTATTTACATTTTCATATGTACGCCGCTTCAGGATATTATTTGTGAGCAAAGTTCCACCCTAATGAACGCAAAGCAGGAAAACTCAACATACGCGAACTGCTCGCGCTTTGTTGTACCATAATGCCGTAACAAACTCAAAGGTGGGCATCTAAATATTCTTGTGAAACAGGTAATTCTTACGTTTTCATGCACGAGAGTGATTTAGGTAGGTGTTTTGTGACGCTGAAAGGAACTTGTGTTTCTCTGTAGCTTCTACTGAAGTTTACCTTTCGCGCGGCAGTGCCAGAGCGCTCCGATTTTTTAGGTTTTCAGGCAAAATGGAAAAAAAACTTACAAAGGAGCTAATTTTTTTTCAATATTGCAGCTTGATTGTAGAAATGACGTTTGTGATGAGGTATACCACGTGCTTTGAAGCAGGCATATTTGCAAAACTCTATGCGTGTACACGCCCACAGCCGTGTATGTGTACTTTGGGTATGTACTTCTGTTTAGAGTGCCAAATGTTTATAATAATATTCTATTTATGATTTTAAATTGACGTGTGCTTGTGAAGGTGCACGTCTAAGTGTAAATTCTATTTGTTTAATTTGCAGGTTGCTGTCATTCTTTTTTTTCTTTTTTTTTCTTTGTAGCTGATGTCATAAGCGTTCGTTTTACCTGTAAATTGTGCCCACCTGCCGTGGTCTCACTACAGACAGCGCTTTTGTAAATCAAGAAACCTCGTTAAATTTGCGCGAACGTTTTAACACCACTTATGTCCATCATAATATTTTACCGCAGCTCTATATGCATTTGCAATTTGTAGTGGCAGTCGTATTAAACAATGCTCAACCGGCATTCATATGTTCTCTTTATTATGAAGATATTTCAGATGAATGTGCCTTTTCTCGCTCCGACAAACAACGGTTGATTTAAAAACAAAAAGTATTTCACCGGTTCCTAATACGCACCCTTAATTTCTAACATTATGAAAAGCCTTGTTGAGACAAAACATTCCTTCCACATTTTATTGGGTTTTGCGTCAGAGTTCTCTGCTGCAGTCGTACGTAACTTGAAGTGTCTTATATTTCCCCGACAAAGTAAGAAAATGCTAATGCAATCGTAAGTAAATTACTAGGAAAATGCGCTTCTTGTGTAGTTCTGATTGGCTGGGAAAAATTGGGTTGTGTACACGAAGAATACCTGATGAGAATTTGCTCGGGTGATTAGTTCTGCCTGCTTTATAAATTGGTGGCTAGGAAGTCTCACAGCAGAACGGAGTTTGAGGTATTCCACATAGAAAATTCGTGCGAAGAAGAAGAAGGTACTGCGGTAAGTGCAGAATGGCGAATCGTTTAAGTTTTCACCAATAAGGCGTTAGTGCCAACTTCGTGCTTAAATCTGAACAACTTTCACATTATTCCATTTTTTGCGTTCTATACAGACCAAAGTGAGGCACAAACCTGATATTCTCAAGAAGCATTCCTGGTGCAACGTATTACCTCCAATATTATCAACGACAAGTGTAACGTACTTTTCGGTCCAGTATAAACTTATTTATCACAGCAGTAGTTTTTTTATAAAATACGAAAGTGCAGTTGCCCCAACTACTCTGTCTTTATTCTCACAGAAGCGATAAGGAAATAAATACAGAATTCACTGCTTCTTTATGAAGGTGGAAATAATTTATGAAAAAGTGTGTATCTTTGTGCTAATTTTTTTTATTCAGGTAAACTCTTTAGATAAATTTTAATAAAGCACTTTTCCAGCTTTCAGATTCGAGAGATCGTCATGGGTTTTTCGTTCCCGGTAATGTAGTGTTTCATATCCTGTGTTTTTATTCATACTGTGGAATTACGTTCAGCTGCGAATTATTTATTTATCTATTTATTTATTTATTTATTTATTTATTTATTTATTTATTTATTTATTTATTTATTTATTTATTTTTACTCACTGCAGCCCAATAGGGCTATCGAAGGAGTGGGTATGTACGTAGAGTGAAATAACACTATTCCGCACAGATAAATTCAGACGAAATTGACAACTCCATAAAACTTGCGCATGTTTCGCGAAGTTGAGACACAGCAGGTAACAGCAAGTACACGAAGGATTGAATTATACAAAAATTCACGCAGCAAAATCAATTTAAATTACAAAAAAATGTTTCTTAAGGATTTCACAGGCTAGTAAATTCTATTTTTCAATTGTTAAGGGGAAGAAGCTGTACCTAAATACATGTGTTTGGTCGAAAAAGTGCAAGGTTAACCTTCTGGCTATTCCTAGTACATTCAAAGCTATCAGGTGACAAATAATTGTATTCAATAAATAGCTTGGAGTGTTCGTGAGAATATGCAAAAGTTTAATACATTCGCGATCACGGCGTACGAACAGTGGTTGTAATTCCAGTGTGGCAAGTTTGGGTGACGGGGAAAAGTTCTAGTCGAAACGATGGCAAATGAAGCGATTTGATTTCTTTTGAACTTATTCAACCATGTTAACTTCAGATATTTTATTAGGATTAGAGATAGTACAGGCGTATTCTAGGATGGGTCGGGCATTTTTGATGTTAGCAATTTTGTTTCCAGTGGAGCCTCACGCAATGTACGGTTTAGGTAGCCCAATTTTTTTAGTTCCTTACTGCATGCGTGTTCGATGTGTTTAGACACGACAAGGTGGGTGTTAAGACAACACCTAGGTACTTGTAATCAGACACCCGCTGTAAGGAAGATCCGTTGAATTAATAATTAAACAAAGAAACATAACTGCGTGTAATGAAGGATAAGGTTACTGTTTTTGTAAAGTTTATATTCATTTGCCATTTTTCGCGCACTTGCGAAACTGTGTAACAGAATAGTTAAGGGAAGTATGGTCATCATTGGTGCTAATTACGTGATAAATAGCACAGTCGTCTGCATAGAAACGGATTTTTGCAGATACATAATTTCGATCATTTATGTACAATAAAAACAAAAGTGACCCCAGGACCGAACCGTCGTGGCTGACCTTTGATTACACACGAAGGTGAATGCGTACGTTTAACTTCATGTCTACTTCAGAAGAAATCACCGGTGACTCGTTTAGTCATATATTTATGTAGAGCTACCATTTTGTTTTGCTATAAAATAATCAAAACCTTTTTATGGGCAGGGCACGGCCTTCAGTTGCATTGCAGTACGAATGGTACGTGAGCGGTTGAACCTCGGTCGAAAATTTGGCCGGCGAAAGCAGCGCCACTTGAGGTGGGCTTAGTGCGCTCTATTCATGTAAATATCCAGCCTTTCTAATGGTTGCAGATGAGCATGAGGATAGTTTATAGAATTTTTATTGATCCGCCTTTCTTCGGCAGTCGTGAATACCAAGGGTACCGATACCTTTAGAATGAGAAGTTCATATGCTGTTCAGAAAGATGTCTGAGCTGCTTACAGATGAAGTAACTTTGCCTATTGTAAACGCTTACTTCATTTTTGAGGGATGATTTCGACATAAAAACAGCCTTAAGAAAGAAATGGTGCTATTGGAAGCAATATAAGCAATAGATCGAGTATCAAAAACAGAAGTAAACTTTATTTAGGGAAAGCGTTCACCTTCGTCGCAGCGTAGCCCGGCGCAATATATTGTTCAGCAGAGCCTGAACACTGCCGTTGTACCGCTGCAAATACATGTTTGGGGTGCACCCGCATATGCACAACCGGTTTCTGTCATTTTGCGCAAGGGCAGTGGCACCGGCCGGCTATTGGGTACGCAAAATAAAGTGGTTCTTCACTCTGTACATTTCAATAAAACCTAAACCTGCACCGATACTGTTTTTAGTGTATATTAATTTGCTATAGGACATGCTTCCGAAACCTGGAAGAGTCAGTTGAACACCCAGAAAAATCTTGAAATAATAATGAAGCTGGCGTTATGGTGTTTAGTTTTCTATTTCACGTTTTATTATTCTCGCACAGAAGTTGAAAATAAACCTGTCTTGTTCCCTGGAAAAAGTTAAGTTACCTGGACTATCTTTAAGCTTATCTTTGTGGTAATTATTACAGTTTCAGGACTATTTCATAAAGTAAAGCCCAAACACTGCACCTCCGTTTTTATATAATAAAATTGTTTCTATTACTTTGAAAAAGCCCGAAAAAACTTTAGAACTTTTGCACTGATTAACTATCCTCAGTAGCACCTTTTAAGAGCAAAAGTGCATCGCAGAATTTTTTTGAAATTCTGCTCCGCCAACGTAAACCCAACGAAAACCGCAATTGAAATTGCTCAGATGTGTTTACGATTAACAGTACAAATATTGTCTCGCATGTTGAACACGTAAGCTGCCACTTATCCCCAAGCTACGAAAAAATGTTCACCAATAAATCTTGCAGTTTCTGTAATAAAAGAGTAAACAAAATTGCGCTTGTTTGTTCTTAAAATGAAAATGCACAAATGATTGCACTGGAAAAACTACGTTAGTAATAACAAATTTTAATACAGATTTTCAGGTTGGAGATTGCAGTGATGACCGTTTTTATCTTTGCGCAACTGGCTCCACCGATGATGGCCTGTTCATCGTACCGAACTAAGGTAAGAATATCAATTACGTTTTTATTTCTGGTGGGACTGTATTCCTTATGTATCTTATGTTTGGGACAATATGGAAAACTAAGATATCAATGGACATGGTCAAGTGAAATAAATGCAACATTTGAATTGTATACTTGTATACAGACCTGAAACTCGGCCGAAAGATGAACCACTATAGTTACAAGCAAAAAAAGGCCCTTGACTGCCTCGTGATAGATGTAAAAGCAAATATTTAGAATGGCCATTCGTCTTGTAAGGGACACGCAAAGGCTGATAATTGTTGTAATTACGTAAGCATTTACGTCTTGCTCTTCTTACGTAAAAAGCTACAGCTTGGTGTTGATAAAAAATATGGGAGGGAACATTTTCAAACAATAACCACAACTGTTTCTGGGAGTCGTTAAATGCCCCATCACGGAAATTATAAAGTCCGAACTGTGTCTTTATGAAATTCCAAATGTTTCCAAAAGATGTGTACACGTTACCTATATTCGGCAGCTTGGGTTACTCCCGAATACGTACGATATCAATTTCGTGGCCACTTCCCTATCATTTCGGAACGTAGCATTGTAGTGTACAATTCCCTTTGTGTACTCGGGTCTAGCATATAACAATCAGATATCATTGGAAGGGGGTCCAATCTTGTTTCCTAGAATGCGACATCACTGCAACTCTGCTTTAAATTTTTCTAACGTGTACCAGAAGATTCGTAAACAAATAACGCAAGCTAGTTTTGAGGTAATGGCTGGTATGAAATCTCAGAGTTGCCCCCTAAATGCACATTTCAATGTACAAAACTAACGAATGAGCATCTGTTTTAGTATCGTCATTCCACGCACCAGACCTCTGCCAAATATGTATCACGTGAGACACTGCTTGAATACCGGAATTCGAACATTGTTGTGTGGATGGCGACACCGACTAAAAAAACTACTTCAACTGAAGCAGTACCATCAAGCCAGTCCAGATTTCTAGTTCATTTGATGTTTTAAACTGTGTAAGAATATGCGTACTCTGGCGCCGATGCCAATGACAAATCATTTTATTCTTAGCTGTCTCGATGCAAATGTCGATGAAATTTTCGATAAACTTTCTCTTCAAATGTTAACATTTACAGGCCGCCGTAGTATATTGTGAAGAGGGGAACAATTATATTTGGCACAATTTAATCCACTACAGGCCCGATGCAGGCCAATGCTATGGTATTGCCATTCTACTGGGGAGTAGGCTGCTTGGAATGCCGTCCCGCCATCTTCCCTCAAAAAGCACATTTATTTTTTAACCTCTTCTGACTAACCTTAGGTTTCTTTTCACCTTTTTTGGTTCGCTGAATAGTTTTTCTACAGCCTGTAGAGTGTTGGAGAAAGAGAATACCGAAGGCTAAAACACACAGAGAAAACGTTTAGATTGCCAGTGTTTTTTGGCGCCAATGAAAAAAATTCTTACACTGTGCTTTAGTACGTTTGGTGTCATTGTTTTTTTTTATTACCCTGATTTTTCTTGTAATGTGTAATTCGGGTATGTTTAAGTTACTTGAGCTCATTTTTTCAGTGCTCTCCTGAGAATGGCCAGCACTGCTGTGAAGGCTTATGGTGCGCCGATATCGCACTGATGGTCGACGGTAAGGAGGGGGTCTGCATCCCTGTGCCTGACGAAAAAGCCATAAACAGCCAGAACCAAGTCAGCGATGGAAGCTAGACTGTGCTGAACAAAAAAGCTTCGAGGGGCAGGGAAGCAATAAATTTAAATGTATTCCAAAACTGGCGGCCTGATAAAGGAAGTACGAATATCCTGGTTTGACATAAAAATGGGTCTTTCCTGAAATAAACCTTGAAAGTTAACAAGCACAATGAGTAGGAAACATTTAAAGGCGAAGCAGACTTCCACACTTCTCTTTTTATTTAAAAGAAATGAAATAGTAACACTCGTAGTTTTGTATCGAATTATTTCTAAGGAAAACTTGAGGGGAGGACAGACCAGTCCTTCCAGTCTTAAAAACTATTTATGTATGCGCACTTTTTCACCGCCAACCTTTCTTCAACTCCGCACTTCTACAACGCATTGTACTATAAGGCGCTACTGAGAGCAATTATTTTCTACCTTAGGCATAATTGTTTGTGTTCAATCGAATATTTCTGCGTGCTCTTGCGTGGTTTTTAAGAACGGTCAGAAGCTATGCTCATAACGCCTGTACCTTCATTTTAAGAAGAAATGCAGACTAGGCCTAGCACCAGAACTGTAGGCCATATGGGGGGTTTGTAGCTATCCCGTCGATATTAAAACCAGACTTACTGTCATTACAAAAGACCGGTAAATTCTCGCCTTTTTCGAGTATTCACAAGGTAATGCCCATAATGAGCAATGAAGGTTGCATCCAAAAACTTTCCCAATCAATCTTTATTTTCTCATAAAAAAATTTGAGTACAGATTTTTTGACACACCACTTAACAATTTAGCATTTCGGAAGCCTTCGCAAATTTCACTCTCAAATATCACCGTGCTGACGAAGCAAACTGTAATTTAGCTAGTCTTGTTAGTGAACGAAATGAAGGTACACTAACGCACCTGGTCTCCCAATACACTTGCATCTGCTTTGTAGGCCTCTTTGAATGCTCTGTCTTTCTTTGCACAGTAACATGCACAACAAAACAGAGTTGTACCCTTGCAAAACTGGAACCCTTGATAGATTGCTGTCCACGCCCATACTACTGCTTCCAACACTTTACCTTTCTAGAGGTATTCCCCGAATGCAACAAGGCACGTCCAGATAAGCTTTCCTTGATTTTTATCTAACCGTGAAGATACGTTGTTTTCTGTATATGCCGGTTCATTTCTTTAGAACGGTAAAGAAAGGCGATAAAGTTATGGGACATTTTGAACAGGCTGGTTCCCGATTGGCCACAATACAAACGAAAAGTGAAAGGGTAATTAAAGTTTATTGTTACGGAAAAATTTCTTGTGCGGCTGTACTGTACAACCCCCGTGATGACTGCAAGTATCATCTTGGGGTAGGCGTATGTTTGCCTGCCTTCAAAATGTCCCTAAATGGATATACTGTTATTGTTGCTCGAATATGATTTTAAAATAATCAAGGCTTATCTTCTGCACAATAGATTCAATACTTGCGCGTTGGTCTGCTACACAGGAGAAACGGCCCTAAAACCCAAAGTACAACACATTTGCTTAATTAATTTGTTTACTCTTTTACTGCTGTGGCCTTTTTACCAGTAAAATGAAGCAAGTTTTGGCACAAAACGCCACTAAGCTTTTTATTTCGGAAGTCTTTTGATAAGGCTCTGGAGGAAGCTTTTGGTTCAATTTATGTTTGCTGCCTGGCCAAGAAAACCATTTTCTTCATTCCACAGGACGGCCAACTTGTGTCTATATCCGGGTAAAACATAAGAACGGCAGCGGAAGTTCCCAGCGGCCTTACTACCGCAGCCGCGGCGCAAGCATTGGGTTACTGGGAATACTTTGAGCACTGCACGACCGGTATCCATAATTTTTTGAAATTATGTGCTTATAAATTACCGCAGTGACAGCAAACAACCTACGTAAGAAAAGGAAGACGATATCAGAAATTCATAGCAAGGTACTTTCAAAACCCGCGCGCAGGTCGACATCCGGGTCCGTCGCTCGGGTTGGGTGAAACTATACATGAGCTATTGCTGTTGTTACTTTGTTCCTAAATATATCAGCACATCCAAAGATATGTTCCATTTAACTTCAAAGTGCCTACTTAAGGAAAACTTACAACCATGGGCCCTTTTACAACACCGCGGTAGTCGCAGAAAATATAAATAAGCCAACCGCAAGGAAATGACTCTAGTTTTTAGGTACCCTGACAAAGGCGCAACATTGTTTTTGTCCAACATACTACGCAGACCACAGTTTCCAATTAGTTAGGAGCCTTCAGGAAATCTGTACTCGGCACTGATATTACTAAATTATGGTTGCAGCTGAACCGGGTTTAAGCAGCTGAGCTAGAGTACACTGCGTTCCATCTGGGGGTAGCTGTGATTTGCCCAAATAAAATATTAAACAAAAGACATCGCGTCTTTTGTAGCGCGTCGACTACATTGCAATGCAGTGCACAGAATGGGCCCGCCCTACACAAACTTCACAATTCGGAGAGACTTAAAGCAAACCTGTCTACCTCCATCAGCCAATGGTTCTTTCGTGGCGCGCGAGACAATAAACTCCCAGCGTGGTGGAGCCGGCGGGTGGGGCTGGGGGGGAATGCGCCGGAGTAGCGTTTTACTCACGGGGCACACGGTAGATGGCGCAGCAAATTTACCCAGCGTTCCTCGCACCGAGGTGCTTGCTCGCAGGCGGGCGCGTCGGCGATACGGCTTTGTCGTCTGCTCCAGCGACGGTTGTTTTGGGCCTGTTTGGCGCAGCTTCGCGTTCATTGCGCGCTTCCTTCGGACGGCTTGATTAACTGGTTCGAAAGCACCTCCTGGGGAACCCGGACGGACAGAATTCCGTTGTCGTATGGCAAAGATACGTTAAAGGTACACTGAAGTGATTTGTAAACTTTTCAGGATTACTAGCTTAAATTATAGTCCCGAGACTATAGGCCATGTTTCGACCACTCTGAGAGCGTCTGCGCGGATTTATGTAGCCGAAAAATCAATTTGAAAATGCTGTCCTCCTCTCTGCACCCACGCCCATTTTCTGTGGCGTTTTCATGTGACGTCAGGAGGAGATGAGCTGGCAATTGGCTGCGCTACTGCACGGCTCGCCGACCTTCTGACAGAGTCATTCGGCCCAGCGTTTAGTCCACGGACCGCCGACGGGTCGTCGTAATTCGCTCGCTCAGTTGAAACTAAGCCACAACGCATTTGTGAATGGAAGAATGTGCCTTTCTTTACTTTGTAAGTTTGTACGCTGTATCAAGCTCCGAATGCACGTTGCTCCGCATAAGCGCTGCACAAGTGCACATGCGATGCTCCGCTGACTGGTACGCTAGTTGGAAAATCTAAGGCCACTTGAAGGCGGGAGAAGAGTCAGCGAAGTCAATATAGGTACTAAGGAAATAAAATCAACCTAAACTTCTACCGTACAGCGCAAAACTAGGGAGAAGGAAGCACTTTTTTGTGCTGAATGAACAAGCACAGCGGTCATCAGCACGACTACACATCTGCGAACGCTTTTCCGTCTAAGAAATGCAATTGCTAGACGTGAGATATTGTAGAAGTTTGGAGGACGCACACTACTCGAGTGCTATTGGGGAGGCGATTTTAGAGTGGGGCTTCTAGCGCGGCCAACGAGAAACTGAATGGAGGGGAAACAAAGCAGACAACACCGGGTTTTTCACATGGCCGAAGACATACCCATTGCCGAAGTCATACCTAGCTATGCATTGACTCGGGGCTTGTCGACCTCGCCGCGTCAGTGAAAAAAGCCAATGCTCCGAATCTGACAGTATTTTTCTCTGCCAAGACGCATAAGGATGGATGTCCGTTCAGGGTCATTATTTGTGAAAGAGGTACTTGGCAGCACTCCTTAGGTCTTTACCTGCAGTGGTCACTGTCCGTCTTGGCCATTGATGACCCGTTTCTTGTACGGAACCCGAATGAAGTAAACACATTCCTGAACACTCTTGGCAAAAGAGAAGTAGGAGCGTTCGCGGCCGACGTAAATGATCTGTACTATTCACTCCCTCAGGACCCCATACTTGAAGCGGTGAGCGACTGTGTAGGTGAGTATGGAGCGGTTCGCTTCCAGAATGCATGCTGCACCAGCGTGTCTGCTTTACTTGAGCTGCTACGGTCTTACCTACGCTCGACTTTCATTGAACACGCAGGAGGCTTGTACATCCAAAAAGATGGAATCTGCATATAATCATGCCTGGGCCCCATTTTGAGCGACTTTCTGCTGGCCCTCTTGGACAGACAGTTACAGAGAGCCCTTTTTGAGCACGGAGTCCTAAAGGTATTCGGGTTCGTGGACGATTTCCTAGTCATTTTTGAAACAGAGAAGCGGACAACCAGCGAGGGGGCTAAAGAGATTTTTGGCGTGTTCCAATCGCACCTCACGGCTTTCACCTTGACTATGGAACTGTCCACGGACGGCCAAATGAGATTACTGGACCTTATCCTGCATTTTGAGGAGGAGCGCACCTGCTAGGAGTATTCGCCTAGGTCCCAAAAGGGCCTACTACCGTACAACTCAGCACACTCGAAGCTGGTTGAGAGGGGAGTTGCCACGAGTGTGCTAAGAAATGCCCTCAAGAGGATCTGCCCCCATCGTGCACAACAGAGTTTTGAGGCGCAAGTCTGCCGTTTGAGGTGTGCCGTGTATCCGACGGACCTCCTGCGTGCCTTGGCAACAACGCTGCTACGCGAACTCCCTTCGAACACTCCGGAGAAGTGCCCTCAACCAGAACGACATAAGACAGCCGTCATCCCGTACCTCCATGGAGTGAGCCGTGCGCTCAAGATGATTGTTGGCAAGGCGGGCGTACGACTTGTGTTTCCTGCTCCGAAGAGACTGAGCCACCTGTGTAAGCGCGTTAACGCAGAAAGCAGCAAATCACCAGCGTGCGTCAAAAAGCACGAGACACGTTACGTCGACTGTGTGAGTAACGTCGCGTACGAGAGTCCGCTGTCATGCAAACGCTCCTGTATAGGACAAACAGGTCGCTGCCTGCATGAATGTTTCAGGGAGCACGCCAATAAAGTGGGGTCTTCTACAGGTGGAACGCTGTCAGCGCACTGCGCCTCGTGTGGCTGCACCCCCCGGTTTAATGAATGCGCCACACTCACCCCTTACCGTGGGCGAAGGGAGAGGGAGATCTTCGAGGCTTTCCAAATCAAAAGGAAAGGGAGCGACTGTATCAGCGAACCATCCGTGTCACTGTTGAATAACGAAATCGCGTACCTACGTGACTAGTCGTCTTCAAATCATCACGCGGCGAAAGATAGTCGTTGCCAAATTCACGATTCAGTTGCTATCACCTTTTTTGTCAAAATTTATTTCGTATTTTTATGTCTCTGTCCTTCTCTTCCCCTAGTTTTTCATGCATTTTTTTTCTTGCGAATTAAAATCGCACAGTTGTTCGTCAACGCTTGTGCCGTCTATCACTTGCTCAGTCCCGTCTTCCGCGCTGTTTTCAAACGATCTCTAAATGAACCTCATTGATTTTATTTGTAACCCTTCAGTTTCCTTCGCGGTACTATTTTTTGCAATGAGCAGTGCGTTGTGGACTTCCGATTCTGTAGTGGGGCCAAAGAACGCACTGAAGCTAATTGACGTTGATAGGTGCGACACGATGGGTTCATTATTTTGGCTTTTCGTTAAATTGACGAAATAACTGTTGGACAGGTCTGCTAAGGGCTTGCCAAAAATAATCTTATCATCCTTCGCTATTTCAAGTGATGGGTCTTCAGTTTTTTTGCGCTTTAAAAGACTATTACCTGTACGCCACATTTCGTCGGGGCTATCATTCGGTTTTACGAATAGATCATGATAGTAGGCACGCTTCACGTCATGGTTGTGGCCTGTAAACATGTTTCTATATATTTTTGTACTTGTTTAAATCTTTTATACTTCGGAATTTCAGAAATGTTGCGCACATGTTAAACTTTTTTCGTATCATTTTCAGACACTCCTGGTTCATCCATGGTTTACGTGTCTTTTTTTATTTAATATTTATTTTAGGCTTGAAATTTTCTTTGTAAACTTTAGTACATATAAACATGAAGGTGCTGTTCGCATAGTTTGCGCGTTTGCTATCAAAAACCGGTTTCCAATTAACCGTTGAAAGTTGCAGTTTAAAATTCTCGAGCTAGCGGCCCGTAATGTTGTCACGAAAAAAAGATTTCGGCGTATGTTTTTCTATACTTTGACCTGTGTTGATTAGCATGCAAATGGGTAGGTGATTACTAACCGTAGTGTCAATAACGCCACACCCGACGGCAATATGGGCGGGCGTTATGAACACATCAAGAAAACTCTCCGATCCCGGTGTACAGGAGTGAGTAATGTAATTACACTTTTGAAATTGTTTGATTCCATAATTAACAAGAGCTCCTTAGTGGTACTTGTTCGTTGCAAAGTATTCGCATTAAGATCGCCATTATAACCAGTGTCAGTTTGTTATCGACTGAGAACGACATGGTGCTTTCCAAAAACCAGAGAAAATTGTCGACATTTCCACTGGGCGGGCGATACATAACCATAAACATGTTGCTTCCACACTGAACCACTATAGCTTCGTAATCTGCGCTGCAGACTCCAAACTGGGGTAGTATATTAGGGCGAATGTCGTTTTCAACGAGCAATAATACGCCCCCACCCCGCCTATTTAGTCGGTTCAAAAAAGCTTGAATAGCCAGGCAAGTTAAGCATATCGTATTCTGATTGTTACCAAGTTTCGGTGATCATGACAACTTTAAACCTTAAGGGAAGGGCGGATAAGAGTTTAAATAAATAGTCGTGTTTATTTTTATCTGATTGAACATTTCAATGAAAAAAGCTTATGCAGCCGTCCCCTTTGCGGCAAGAAATATGTCTAGGATTGATCATGGCAATTTGTGCACTGCAACGAAGTACTTATCAGTAATCGTCATACCGTGCTTCTGCCATGTTTTCGGATGTAGAGTGCGACAGATAAGCCTGCCAGCACCGCTTAGAATCACAATGTTCACTAACTGAGGCTTACGCAGTGGCTGAATGCCTTCCGCGTCATCGGAGACGCTCAACTGCAAGGCACTTCACCACCACCTTTGGACCTTGCCTAGATCGTACCTGTGTGGAGGCTGTTCAAACCAGGCCGAGAGTCAGCTTATTTGGCACTGTGCCCGTGAGCAGTCAGTGCTTATGTCACACCATGCCAACGGAAGCTCGCCAGTGCGTCAGTGTCAGCCTGCACACAGTCTGCCAATCCGCTCAAGCAGAAGTGAAGGCTGCAGCACAACACAGTGAATTCAGTGCAGAAAACACTACCTAAGTACAAAAGAACTCAACTAAAACAAAGACTATTCTTATCGAGGGATTCGAACCTGCTCGATAAGTTGCCATTTCATTTGAACAATGTACTATGTATACAGGACTGTTAATGTATCATCCGTTTTATGTATGTCAATTTTATGATGTACCATGTGTGTGAATTTTATACGTGAATGTGTGAATGTTATGATGTACCATGACTGCTAATCAACCATGTGTTATCTATTTGTAAATTTTATAGTATATTGAATGCCTGTTCTGGTTGCATCTACTCTGTATAGGGGTTGTGGACCCCGTCAAGCCCTTCTAAGGCTTTTTGTTCACGGTCCTCAGCACTTTGTGTTGGAATAAAGTGATTTGATTGGATTTGATTTGAAACTAATTGCGACACACTGCATCAAGTGCTTCAGACCACTCGGCCATAACCAGAGCACTGTCAGGGACACAAATATAAAGTAAATGTCATGTAGCGTGTTTATTTTTCTTTAGGCTACAGCATTCCAAGCAGGTTAGATGAGCACTTCTTAAATAACGATTATGCGGTAAGCGCCCCCCAAATTCCCACGAATATCTAATCCCTAGCAACTCCATTCCTTAGGCACAGGAAATGCGATTGCAAATGTGTCGTCGTGCTGCTGACCGCTGTGCTAGTTCACCCAGCGCAAGATGTGCTTCTTGCACCCTGGTTTTATGTTGTATGTTAGACGTTTCGGCTGATTTTATTTCCTTAGTACCTATATTGACTTCGCTGACCCTTCTCCCACCTTTCATTGCATTGGATTTTCTACTACCTGACCAGTCAGTGAAGCGTCGCATGTGCACTTGTGTGAAGCTACTTTGAGTTCATAAACTTTACTAAGCTTGGTACAGCTGCAAATAAACTAATGGCACACTCTTCCAGGCACCCATTGTGTCATGGCTTTGTTTTAACTGAGCGAATGAATTGCAATGACCTTCAAGCGGCCGCCATACTGACTCCGTCGAATGTAGGCAATGTAGGCAAGACATGCAGTAGTGCAGCCAAGCCAAACCTGCCTCGAGTAAGCATCCTACAAAACATCTAAAGAAATCGGCGAGGAGGATGAAGAGAGGAGGACAGAAATTTCGAACTGATTTTTCAACCAAATGAAGTCGCACAAACACAGCGCGAGTGGTCGAAACATGGCCTATAGACTCCAGACTTCGATTTGCACAAGTAAACCCACGATGTTTACAAATCACTTCAGAGTACCTTTAAAGCAGTGCTGACAGGAAATGTTTGTTGTATATTCTTTTGCTGCCATCGATGCCTGCTGGCCTCATAACATATATGAATGGTCGCATCCGAAATAATTACAGCGGGGGGCCTGTCTCAGGTGTGCCATGAAACTAGCACCAGGGTTGCCAGGCTGGCATCCACAACACAGCTGTTTGGCAGTGGGCACTGGCCACAGCTTGCAACCACTTGCACGAATGGGATGCTCAGCAGGAACAGGTAATGCACGGTGCCCGAGATATCACAACGCGCATGCGCCACAAATCTTCCTCGGTGCCAATAAAGAGAGCGACTGCCATCATAGGGAAGAGCTCCAGAAGTGTGACCCAGACTACTGGCGCACATAGCCAGGCCTACTTTGACTGCCCCTGAATTACGTACTTCCAAAGGGGCTCCACTCCTGGCTTCTTCGCAAGTGCACCGTTTAGTCGACGTGAAATGAGTTACCTAAACGACTACAGTCGTTCTGACTTCCGGGAAAGTATTACACAGTATATGCAACTTTGCACAGCTTTCAAGCTCCTTGAAAAGTGCGAGAATAGTGAGACAGCGAAGTGGCCAACCTGTGCCGAATAAAAACCTTTTCTTGTGCTTTGGCCGTGGAAAAGGGGGGCTGACAGGTTGCCACTTCTGCTGAACCCCCCACGCAGCTGTCTCCGTGCAAAGGTGCTTAAGGTTCTTCCAAACCACAAGTGCTCCATCATGCCACGGCGGCCAACCGAAACACCAGGCGGACAAATGCGGCCAGCACCGGGCAGCAGGGAAGTGGTGGCTCCTGGCCGCATTCAAGCGATGGGCCAGGAGCCGCTGCGCCTCAAAGGCCTGCAACGGGGGACGAGACCAGCAGAACGGGAAAGTGGCAATGCCCACCCACCACTGCACAGTGGAGCCCATGTCCCAGGTGCCTCCGCTGCTGCAATAAGGGCAGCACCTAGGGCCACTAAATCAGCTACGCTTACGAGTAACGACACTGACGCACGCGGCAGCCATTTTGGTACCTGACGCCAAGGTGGCCAGCATTATTCGGCCTATTGCGGCCGGCACTGACAGGCGGAATTGGTCACGGTGCTGCTTGGCAACCATGACAGCTGTGTTTACTTTTTGAGGATTTCGAGCCTGCATGCATGTTCGACAGGGTCACGCTCGGTTACGCTAGCGTTGCTTCTTTAGTGGATCTAGGTTACGCTAAAGCCACTACATAAGCCACGTTTTTCTAGTGGCTATAGGTTATGCTAGGCCACAGTGGTTCTTTAGCAGCAGGAAGCGAAGCGGGCGTTTTCCCCATTCCGTCCGGTTGAAACAGCCCGGTACTGAGCAGCACGGCATTGCTACTCTGCCTGGGGCTGAAAAACTCACTGTTGACGTGTCATACAGCCACACGGCGTTCTGAAAATCCTGATTTATCAAAGAACATGCACCTGCGGCAACCCAGAGGCACCAAAATGTCAGCGCCCATGGGTCTTCTGGGGTGAACAAATGTCACGTGACGCAGCTCGACCAATGCCCGCTGTCGGCGGCATACAACAATGACAGAAAAGAGTGCCGACACTCTGAAACCTGATCTAGTGGCTCTAGCAGCCCCCATTAAATGCCACTGTCCCGATAAGAGATAAGATATCCCGCACTGGGCAGTGATGACCAAAGAGGTCTGCATGCACACTTGGGTCAAAAGATGCCAGCTGCACTGAAGGGGGGACACTGCTCTTACAACGATTTCTTTTAAATCGTAAGTAAACTCTGTGAAACTTGTCCGTCTTGCTGCTTTTTATTCCCACTGATTTCAAATATGCCATTATTTTTTGAGCAAGTCAATTAGTTGCCAAGAAAATTAGAGATAATTAGCCCTTTCTGGAGGAACAATAGACAGAACAGTGTTGGTCATAAAACTGTAATCCATGTGTTTTCCAATAGTATAAACTCTGGTGAGTGCAATAAGAGAATTGGTTTCTCGATGCGCCACTTGGAACTTATTTTACAGCTCATTAAGCTTTTGTGGCACCAGTGGCAAGGGACCATTTCGAATGCCCATTTCAAACACCAAGGTTTAAAGAGCTGTAAAATTAGTTCCAAGCGGTAGATCAAGAAACCAATTATCTTATTGCACTCACCAGGGTTCATAGTACTGGAAAGCATACGGATTTCAGTTTTATGACTAACAGTTTTCTCCATTGCTTCTTCAAAAATGCCTAATTATCTCTAATTACCTGGGGAACTAATTGACTGACTCAAAACATTATGCCATATTTGAAATCAGTGGCGAAAATGCTGCAAGGCTGGGAAGTTTCAGAGAGTTTACTTAACAATTCAAAGAAATTGTTTTAAGAGCCATGTCCCCCCTGAAGCCCTGATGTCCACCAGGGATGATACAAGGCCTACTCACCCCAGATCCCGCAATGGCCACCTCCAGGTTCCCCTGCACGGCCCCAGTGGCCTTGACCGAGCCGTCCAGAGGGGCCAGGCTCAGTTCATTGGCCTGCACAGGGAGTAGTGACAGGCTTAGCTGGCGGGCCAAAAAATCCAGGTCCGCACAAACATGCACGTCCATGAACTGTACTCAAAGAGGGAGGACACCATTTTCATGTCCACACCCTTTAGAGAACAACTCCAGAGAGGAACTCCTGGAAGCAATAAATGCCAGGTCACCTCTGCCGCTTCTTCGTGCTATTTCCAGACAAGGTTTGCATTTGCATGTGACTATTCTTAGGTACTACTACGACTACGGTTCCCAGCCACGGGCCCCTTGCCATCACCCACGTCCACGCATTGACCACCAACTGTCACGAGTCTCATTTAGTTGGGGGGGAGGGCAGGGGGGGCAGGATAACTTGGCATGGGCACACGACGAAAATGTACTCTAAAATAAGAGGACTGTAAAATAGGATGGCTGCGTCCATTGCTGTAGTCAGGGTGCCACTTCGGAGGCCGTCTTGACGGAGATAGACGACAGCCTCCGAAGTGGCACAGCGATGGACGCAGCAATATCCTTGGAGAGGATGGAGGCCGTGTATCGAGCGGGAGACCACGAATTTATTACCTGGAGAACACCAAGGAACGAGACGTCCTGGTGATGCGATGGTGCTTCTATTTACAAAGACGGCGATGAGAGAAAGAGGAAGCAGCTCGTGCTATAGCTACTCATGCGAATATGGGCGCCAATGATGGTGATCTTATCGGTGCAGCAATGATGACACCTATATTCTACACATACAACTGGGAACGTCGGTCCTCTTTTAGCCTCCTTGCACACCAAACTCCGCACTGGCTGAGCCTCAGCACTGCCAGACACTGGTCTGGGCACTGTGTCTCCTTTGTCCGCTTTGATTCTTTGCAGGGACGTGGAGACAGATCCCAGTCCTACTTTTAAGCAAATGTTTAAGGCAGTGTTAGATGGACAGAGAGAAATCAAGGCAGAGATAGCTAACTTAATTGTCTTGAAGGCACTGAAAAACTATTGAGAGTTTTAACGTGCGCCTAAATGCCCTTGAAGCTAACGTTATTGAAACTCTTGGAAAACTAATCTCTATAGTTGCAACTTTTCACAGGCCGTTATAACCCGGCATGCCAAATTCATTTACCTAGAAAACTACAGCCGCATTTAAACCTAATTTGATTGTATTTGGTATTGCTCAAGCTTCAAATAAAACAGGATCAGATCTCTGAAGCAAGGTTATTGAGGAATTGTTTGAGAAAAAGCTAGGTGTGCACTGCTCTGCTGTCGCTAGTATTCATAGACTGTGAAGCAGCAAAATAAAAAAAATGGCCACTAATTTTATATTTCCCAGACTATAGGGGAAAACAAGCTATCTGAAAAACATTTCAAAGCTCCTATAAAATAAGTATTGAAAACGACGACTGTGCGGAAACGCATTGGAACCGTAAATTGCTTTGGCAGTCAGCAAAGGCAGTAAAAGCCACTGGTAAGGAAGTCTTCCTTGCTGAAGATAGGCTTCATATGGATATCAACAATGGCTATCAAAAATTAAAAGCACCCTGCGAAAACATGGCAGTTCCCAAAGCTTCAGCTGCACTTGATATCTTTTAATGCAAGGAGCATATCTGACAAAGTTGATGAGCTTTGATAAACCTTTTATATGACCCACATAAATGATAATGAATTCTACCGCCTGAATATCAAGTTTTTAGGCGGGGTACAGGCTCTCCTGGTGGCGGTGGGGCGGTTATTATAAAGAATACTATTGATGCCTGCGTCGTAGATCAAACTGCTGATCATGAAAGCCTTTTTTTTAAATTGCTTGAGTGTGTTACTTGTTTTCTTGGTGCACTGTATTGTACAACCAATGTAGATGAGATGTTTCTGAACAAATTATGTGATTGACTTTTAGGTTTCTGTGACAAAAATGTACTGTTGACAGGTGATTTTAATTTACCAGCAATTGTTTGGGATGACCTACGTTATGGCTGATCTCCTTCTGGTGATTCAATCCTCGACACTGTGTTCATGCTTAACCTCAAGCTCACGGCGAATGACTGGAGTCGAGGTGGGTCAATTTCAGATTTACTGTTTTTCAGTGAAATCTTTTCTAATGGCAATGTCGTAATCAAACACAGTAAACTAAACTGAAAAAACATATATCAGTAATTATCATTTAATAAACGGCCTTTTTAATTTTTTACTGGCTACAGGGGAAATAAAACCAATTCGTGAGAAAGGTGACCTGTATAATTTGAGACTTATGTCGCGTTTATATTACGAGCAGTTGTTGAAACCTTCTTGAGCAGGCTACTCTGAATGTGTCTGATTTTTTTAGACCATGCGAGATCTGAGCAATCTGGAGCCTGAGAAATCTTATTAAGGGGGGACACTGGTTTTAAAACAACTTTTAATTTTCAAGTAAACTTTGTGAAACTCGTCAGCCTTGCTTCTTGTTTCCCACAAATTTCAAATATGCCATTCTTTTCCAGTTGGTCCATTATTTCTCAAGATAATTAGAGATAATTAGCCATTTTTGGTCAAACAATAAACAAAACAGCCTTGGTCATAAAATTGGAATCTCTATATCTTCCAATACCCTGAACCCTGGTGAATGCAATAATCGAAGAAGTTTTTTGATCCACTGCCAGGAACCAATTTTACAGTTCATTAAATGTTGGAGGCACCAGCGTCAAAGAACCATATTGAGTGGCCATTTCAAACAACAAAGCTTAATCAGCGGTAAAATGAGTTCCAAGCGATGCATCAAAAAGTGTTTCATTATTGCATTCACCAGCGTTCAGAGTATTGGAAGACATAATGATTCCAATTTTATGACCAACGCTGTTTTGTCTATTGTTTGACCAAACATGGCTAATTATCTCTAATTATTCTGGGAACTAATCGACTAACTGAAAACAAATGGCATATTTGAAAGCAGTGGGAAAAAAGCAGCAAGGCTGACAAGTTTCACAAAGTTTACATGAAAATTAAAAGAAGTTGTTTTAAGACAAGTGTCTCCCCTTAAGATAAACAAGGCCACCGTGGGGCGTGATTTAGACAATTGGTGATACCCAGGGATGGACAGCATGGGAGTATTATAGATACCTTCACTTGCTTACAGAAAACTTGAAAATCAAATAAAAAAAATGACACAGGCGGCCAGGCACAACATAGGATGTTGATCAACCCCACTTGTTGTGCAACGGCCGCCTGCTTAATTTCTTTTCCTGTCTCAATTAAAAGCTCAAACACGCCGTAAATGGCCTTGTGGGCAGCCATAACCTACTCCACACAAATGACTAC
The DNA here is from genome assembly GCF_048455015.1 of Haemaphysalis longicornis. Classification (NCBI taxonomy): domain Eukaryota; kingdom Metazoa; phylum Arthropoda; class Arachnida; order Ixodida; family Ixodidae; genus Haemaphysalis; species Haemaphysalis longicornis. The sequence continues at coordinate 15,278,565 of NW_027526204.1, forward strand.
AGCGCTAACTTTGCCCTGACGGAAAGTGCATATGGTGCCATTCATACTAAGTTTGCGTCAGCCCGCCACCTACCAAACTCATGGAGCATTTCTGACAGCGCCTCATAGATGGTGCTATATGGCTAGTGCATACAGCAATTTCTGTTTGGACTTCACTACGTAGTACATGTAGCATCGTCCTTTGTATAAAGTTTGCAACAAAACTGGTATCATTGCAATCGGGAAAACGGAGCATTTGCTTTAATTACAGCTTGTTACTCCTAATTTATCCATGAAAACTTATCCATGCTATCGTCTCACGCTTCTGGTGTGGATTGTGGTATACATTTAAATGATGTTGTTCTAGTTTGTTTCTTTGCATGCTCTTAACTTCATGGTCTTTCATGCACATGCACTGTTATGTCCCATTGTTTGCAATTTGCTGCCGATATGCAGTGCTGCTGACCCTAGGCTTTGGGGCTCTTGTAAAACCAACCCACCAAACCTGCATCCTATTTCTCTCTGCTGCTGTCCCGGTGCTTGGGTCACACACACGGAAAGCGCAGTGCCGACGAGGCTTGGTGACTCCATGCAACCCAGGAAGGGCACCTGACCTTGACACCGTATAGCCCGATGGTGGCCGACCCGGTCACCCGGACCCTGCATCGGTCCAGCACCACGTCCTGCAGCGTCACATGGGCACCGCTGCACAGCTCCACCTCCAGGCCTGGGGGAAGAAACAGGCTGCACGGGTAGAGGCATCTCCACACTTACTGCCACTGGAGCGAAGCAAGAGGCAGGGCGGCCTTGCATGCGACGGACGACCACCACCATCACTCTCGACGGTGGTCAGGGCACATTGGCTGTGCACAAGCCCTGTCATTCCCAGTGCCCTCGCAGGGGACACTGCTACCCCTGCTACACTGGCCTTCGAATGTCATTTGCAACAAATATCATCATCACCACCACCATCACCAGCCCAGCTACGCTCACTGCAGGGCAAAGGCTTCTCTGATAGATCTCCAACTATCCCGGTCCTGTGCTAACTGCGACCAATTTATCCCCGCAAGCTTCTTGATCTCACCTGCTCATCTAACTTTCTGCCGCCCCCGTGCCACGATTGCCTTTCCTAAGAATCCACTGTGTTATCCTTAATGACCAGCGGTTATCTTACCTTCACAATACATGCCCTGCCCATGTCCATTTCATCTTCTTAATTTATACTAAGATGTCCTTAACACGCGTTTGTTCCCTGGCCCACTCCACTCTCTTCTTGTCCCGTAATGTTACACCTGTCATCTTCCGTTCCATAGCCCGCTGAGTCGCCCTCAATTCAAGTTGAACCCTCCTAGTGAGCCTCCAAGTTTATGCCCCGTAGGTGAGTACCCGTAAGATGCACCAAATATCATTTAATTCAAATGCAAAGTTGTGCTGCTCCACTGGGTTTTGAAATGCCATTCTGCTCAAACGACATGCGAGCCAAATGAGCCTTCCAAGAGACATTTGGGGCTCTCGAATGCTATTTCCAGCCCTCTCATGCACAGCGTTCCTAGTCACCACAAACATTACTGCTGTGCCTAAAACAAAAAATATTTTCTACTGTGGGACTTCGCTTACTTCTCATTCACTTAAACCATGATATGAAGATGTGATAATCCTTCAGAACCAGTGTGAGCAAGCGACAAATCAGTGTGGCCAGAAAGCCCAAACAGCACAAAAAAAACCTCGATTGTGATTCACAATGGCCGGGAGAATACATTTCAAACACAGGAGACGCCGACCAGTCAAAAATCGTTCTTGACGTTTCGGCTTCCAGCACGGAAGCCTTGTCCACAATGAGTGCATCACCAGAAGTGGGTCGTTTAAGTGGGCTTGAGTAATCGCTACAAAGAGCGTGCGTAGATCGGGTTTAGATTTCCGTCGTTACGAGTGACTGTGTTAGATGTGGTCTGAACTATTAGTGATTCCAGATGTAGCCGTGATGCTGTGACTTTTTCTGTTGCGACGATTCTTGCATTGTCCCAATGAATCCTGTGGTCATTCACGACGGCGTGTTCGGCTAAAGCTTTGTTGCGGACGCTCTTATTCTTTACGTCACGTGCATGCTGCTGCTGACGATTCTTATAATTTCCTGGTTCCCCGATATACACGCCGCTGCAGTAGGCACAAGGTATCTCGTATACCACACCGGGGAAGTGCTCCTTGGGCAAGCGGTCCTTGACTCTCACGAGCTCATTTCGCACAATGCATTGCCAAATGTGTATATGGGCGTCCTTTTAGGCTTGACAAATGCTCCCTCAGCCTGATGTTAACGCATCGGCCCATCTGCCCGATATAGTGCTGTCCACACGTGAAAGGAATTTTGTGCACAACATTCTATTTACATTCTACAAACTTCTTCTTGTGGCTCATAGAACACTTGTGGCTCATATAACTTGTGGCTCATGGAACATTTGGCAATGCACTGTGCGAAATGTACTTCAGGAAAGTGCGAAGCGATGTTCGATAAGACGACCATTTTGTTCGTTCACCTAAATCGGACTACCAGGGAGATTATGGAAGCATGGCACATGTGTAAAATAACGGAAGGGTGCGTAAGCTATCCGTCTGTCACCTTGTCACAAAAAGAGATTGACTTGCTAAATAGCATGAAGTAGATTGTTCAAATACGTGTTTTTAGTGATTAGACGATGTGTGCACCATTCTGAACATGCGCAGTGTTCATAGGAAGGACGTTGAGGGTATAAATGTGATATGTTGTTAATAAAATTTAGTTGTTGTCTGCGCTTGTGTTCGTGTCCCCTTTTCTGTGCCCCGTATTGAGTGCGCAAATGTTACCGTTCAGATGTCAAACCAACTAGCCCGCCTATCCGTGTTATTACAGTTTATTTCTAGTTTTCCGGGCTCTCTTTCTATGTACCCTCACGTGAACGTTACACATCCCTCGGTTATCGACCCTATGATTGCAGTATGTGAGTGCAAAGCGCGCGTTCTGGAGTAGCGCATCAGACAAAAGGGTCATGGTTTGGGCCTGTTGGTGATGCATAATGGAAACTGAAAGCGCAAAATAGACACGGACAAAGAAAGGGGACTATTTTGCGCTTTCAGTTTCCATTATTCAGACAAAAGACTTGCCCGGATGAGCTACGGTTCACGGCAGGATGGTTGCCAATGTCGGTTGGCCATTGCCGGAGGGTGTGCACTATCCTCAGGTCAGGGTGCTGGAGGCAGTGTCGGTTCCTCAAGGACTGTCTTCGAGTGGCCACTTCCCAGGCAGCGGGTAGAAGATTTGACTGGAAAGCATACCGTTGGTAGTGCGACTGTGCAGTGAACCTCACGAAGGTGTCGTGGCGTCAGGTGTGGCCCTCTCTACCAAGGAAAGAGAAGACAAACGCTGAGCCGCGGAAGGTGTTGTCTTCCTGGAACGTGAGAGAAGAAGAGAGTGATTTTTGCATTAAAGACTGTGTGGAAGTATTAGCCAATGCCAAGGGCAGGTGTAAGAAGCAACCATGTGTTGTTTCGCTAGCTCGCTATTTGCATTCAAATGATTTACGAGTGGTGAGAGCAGACAAAGAAGAGTATCTTGTAGTTATGCCAGATAGCATGTACTCTGAAAGAGCTATGAACGTGATGCTAAAGTGCTTCAAAAAAGTAAGGTTGAGGCCCCAGGTAGCCAAGAAACGTGCAACAAAATTGCTAAAGAAGTGCAATTTATAGAAGTTGGCTTCACAAATCAAAAACGAAAAGGGCCAAACGCTTGAGGTGTTTTTACAGCAAAAACCCATAAGCCCGGAAATCCGTTTAGAGCAATTGTTTCAGAACGCAACTCTTGGCAGTTGCTACTGTCGGCCTTCCTGCAAAAGATGCTCGCATCATTGAGAGTGAATGACCTGTTTTCCGTCACGAATTCTGAAGAGGTTGAAGGATATGTATCCGGCCTGGAGGCAGGGAGATACACGGGATTTAGCGTAGACGTACAGGACTTGTATCATTCGTTGCCACAGGAGGCTTTACTTCAGAGCGTGAGGGAGTGTGTTGAACAGGATAACGACGAGATGGCCTTTCGCAATAAGTGTGGAAAGTCGCTGGAGACCTTCCTAGATGTACTGTGTATGTATCTGGAGAGCACGTTTGTACAGTACAAAAACACCTTGTTCCTTCAAAAAAGCGGAGTATGCATAGGGTCGAAAGTAGCCCCTGTTTTAAGCCCAATGTTTTTGAGTAAGGTGGATCGACGTGTGAACAAAGCTTTAGAAGGAAGTGAACTGAAAATCTTCAGATACGTAGACGTATATTTGGTCCTTGGCAGAAACAAGGAACTGGAAGAGTTGAGAGAAAAGCTGTTAGATGCTTTTACTGTAAGAGGTGAAGGGTTGAGCTTCTTCACGTATGAGATGCCAACAGACAACTCTGCAGTTTCTGGACGTTAAATTCAGATTTCTAGACCTGCATGTTTTTGGCGCTACTCGCCGCGCATGGAAAACCCCTTTTGCCATACGCGTCTGCCCATTCAAGAATAATAAAAAATGGAATAGCCATGGAATGCTTCCAATCAGCCCTCAAATCAGACGCGCAAACACAAGATAGGAGAAGCATTCAGAGAGCAAGAACAGCGCCTTAGAAAGGCAGGGTACCCTACTTCGTTGCTGCTACCGGAAAGTGAAAGACTACTGAAGAGAATAAAGTCGGAGGGCAAGGAAAAGGAAAAAAGCGGGGAGAAAAGGAAAGTCGCAGTTATCCCGTATGTGCACGGCCTCTCCCACAAACTAAAAAAAGCCGCAGCTCTGTACGATGTGAATGTCGTGTTTTCGGCAAGAAACAAAGTGGGACGTGTTTGCCCGGCGGTGAATAAATTATATGAAGAAGGGGTAAGCAGGAAAACAAAAAAAGTGTTCTATGAGCCACAAGAAGAAGCTTGTAGAATGTAAAAAGAATGTTGTGTACAAAATCCCTTTCACGTGCGGGCAGCACTATATCGGGCAGACGGGCCGATGTGTTAAAATCAGGCTCAGGGAGCATTTGTCAAGCCTAAAAGGACGCCCATATATACATTTGGTAATGCATTGTGCGAAATGTTCTTCAGGAAAGTGCGAAGCGATGTTCGATAATACGACCTTTTTGTTCGTTCACCCAAATCGGACTACCAGGGAGATTATGGAAGCATGGCACTTGTGTAAAATAACGGAAGGGTGCGTAAGCAATTCGTCTATAGCTTTGTCACAAAAAGAGATTGACTTGCTAAACAGCATGAAGTAGATTGTTGAATAAAGTGTTGTTAATGATAACACAAGGTGTGCACCATTCTGACCATGCTCAGTGTTCATAGGAAGGACGTTGAGGGTATAAATGTGATATGTTCTTAAAAAAAAGCAGTTGTTAGTCTGCGCTTGTGTTTGTGTCACCTTTTTCTGTGTCCCGGTATCGAGTGCGCAAAAGGTACCGTTAACATGTCAAACCAACTAGCCCGCCTATAAGTGTTAATACATACATACATGCATACATACTTACACACATGTAACATATCTACATACATACGTACATGTATACATACATACGTCAATACATACGGACATGCGTACATACATACTTTCGTACAAACATACATACATACATACATACATACACCTACGCACGTGCATAGATACATGCATGGATACATACGACCGTATATACATGCATACTAAGATACGAAAATACATAACTAAACACAGGCATCCGTAAATAAATATGTACATACGTACATACAAACTTTATTTATTCACTATACCCCTGTGGAGAAAGGGACGAACCGCAGAGACCTCTTCGTATGATGTCTTTATTTGAACACACTTCTGATGATGATGGTGGTTAACCAGAGAAGGATATCCACTAAATTCACACCATCCTCCCCCGCGCGACAATGAGTATGGTTCGTGTCCAAGAAATTGTTCAGTCCATGGAGATCTAATTTTATGTCTGAGTGGGCCTGAAGAGTTCAACACACTCCGGCTTCTACCTCCATCGACGGAAACAATGCCTTGGCATTCGTGGTCCTGTGAACCAAGGTACTGCAGCCCCTTGATGCAGTGTTGTAGCTTGTCAGGGTTGAAGGTATTTGTATCTGTTAACCCAAGTTATTTTTCCTTAAAGCAGCCGGGTGAACGTGAGTCGTACTCTCGTTGCGGCTCTTTCCCACAGCGCACGGTTCGGTTTCTAGCGTTCGCTACTGTTCCAGCAAAGTGCTTTGAGCCGAGGTGCTCTGCGCGCCTTCTTGTCAGAAGATGAAGATGTTTTCTTAGTTTTCCCAACACGAGCTGGAGCGGCTTATTCTTTTTGAACTGTGGTAAGTTATGAGCAGAGCCTTCTTTGAGGTCTTATGCCGTGAACGCTTCTTATTTGCAGTTCTCTGTTCCTTTCGCATGTACTACTGCACCAGCGCCTTGAATTTGAACATTGGAGGACAAAGCAGGTCAGGACATAACTGATGTATTTTTTTGTCTTCGGCAGAGTAATCACCGTCTCTAATATTGGTCAAGTAAAGCGCTGGTTTCCCTTTGCAAGACGACTTCTCCAGGGCCATCTTTGGAGTCAGGTCATTAAATTCAAGATCATTCGAGGTTGACTTTGTTTGCGATTGTCCATACCTGGTGGAAATCATCGTATTTCGCTCCAGGAATGTATTGAGAGTGGCCTCTTTTTTGTATTGAGTCTTAGTGAGGGAATGCACAACATGGTTGGCTTCCATTTGCATTAAATCTTGCGAATTCTTTTTCGTTGCGCGTCGGCCTTCATCATTTTCTGCTCCATGAGTGTACTTTGCATTTGAGGTCTTGTTAGTTTCCGAATGCCTGGTCCGGTTCTCCCGGCAGTCTTTATTTTCTGTGCGAATTCGTTCTTTGATGGAATCAGTATTGTTTTTGAGCTTTCTTTGGTTCAATATTTTAATATGAAGCTTGGATTTCGCCACACAAACTAGGTCATCAAAGTTGAATGCATTTTCAAACTCGCCTTGCAGATTATCAATGTCTATCTTCCACTTCTCTGTTGGTCTTGTGTACTACTTCATGAGGTTCTGTCAACTTATTGGCAAGATCAGTCAACTCACTTGTTGGTGGTCGTATTATTGAGAGGAGGTCTTCAACTTTCCCGATGATTGCCGTGATGTGTAGTCGTACGATGCGCTGCCTTTCGAGAAGAGCCTCCATGGTCCTATCCAGCATCTGTCGATTCTAATAGCTGGCGAGGGGGCTCAGAAGGCAGAAGTCGGCGTCTTCTCCGGGTCGGTCTTGTCACCGCTCACGAACATCTCGTGCTGTGTCTGGGAGATATCTCTTACGGCTGGGTCCGTTGAGTCTTTCTTCTTCTTAGGCTGCCCCGGTGTTCCCCGAATCAGCTCCTTCATTGTGCGGCATCATTTCCGATTTCCGATCTCCACAGGTGAGAAGGTAGTCGAACAGAAGCGAAATTAGCTCGGTGCAGCTCACCTTTGCAGGTTCCTATTCTGGGGTTTCGCGGCACCAAAATATGTGGAGTAGGGGACGAGCCGCGGAGACCCATCCCGATGAGCTCTTTATTCGAACACGCTTCTGATGATGATGATGATGCACGAGAGAAGGATATCCACTTATTTCACAACAACCCCTAAAGCCCCCAGTGAGGGGGTATTACATAGGTGGGTTACATTTGCACATGTATCACGTAAGAGTAACGGAGAAATCAGAGAAAAAACAAACAAAAAGGGAATATTCAAACTGAGAAAGGAAATATTCACACACATTGCGACCTTGAAAATAACGATAATACAAAATAACATACATAATAACAACGAAAAAAGACACGAATACAATACAACTGGTTCAAATTCCAACGCGAACACAATCTACAACCAATCAGAACAACAAAAAGAAAAATGAAAATGAAAAATATAGGCCAAAAAAATAAATTAGCGCATATTTAGAAAGAAGGGAAAGAAAAACACACAATGGGAGCGAAGTGCTGGATTTGCTCTTGGATTAGTTCCTTAAATTTTTCGTTGTCTTTTCGAGAGGAGATATGTGATGATAGATCATTCCATTGGACTACGGTGCGTGGAATGAAAGACCGGGCAAAGAAAAATAAGCGGCCATTTACGCGTTTAATTTTGTAGGAATGATCGCGGTGTATAAATTTATGGGAGGTGGTTCAAAGAAATCATCATGAAGGGACACATGGTGGTAAACCTTATGGTAGAGTGACAGGCAGCAAAGTTGGCGTCGATGTACTAGATCCCGCAATTCGGCGCGACGTCTTGGTGCTGTGACGTTAGAATAACGTGAGTAGTCTGAATATAGGAAGTGAGCTGCACGGTTTTGCAGAGATTCAATATCAGTTCTTATGTATGCTTGGTCGGGGTCCCAAATGGTTGATGCATATTGTATTTTAGGACGTATTGTTGTAGGAAAGGCAAGTTTTCGAATGTTAGAAGGAGCATGTTTGAGGTTACGCTTGAGAAAACCGAACGGGTGACCAGCGGAAGCAAGGTTGTGTTTTATGCGTTAATGCCATGACAGGTCAGGCTGTAAGTGAATTACAGATGTTTATAAGTAGAGACGGGGTCAAAGGCAATATTATCAAGCGTGTAGGAAGTAGGAACTCGGAAGGCGCGGCTAGAAACGGACATATAATTAGTGTTGGAGACGTTTAGGGTCATTAGCCAAAATGATCACCATGTATTGTTGCGTTAATATCGGTTTGCAAAGTTTTTCGGTCGTTATCACAAGAAATTAATCGGTAAATGACACAGTCACCAGCAAAAAAAGTATGTATGTATATATTTACATCCGTAAATACTTACATATATACATACATCGATACATACATACATACATACATACATACATACATACATACATACATACATACATACATACATACATACATACATACATACATACATACATACATACATACATACATACATACATACATACATACATACATACATACATACATACATACATACATACATACATACATACATACATACATACATACATACATGCATACATACATACATACATACATACATACACAGGTATGCTACTGGACATGTATCAGCGAAGACTGGGCAGTATCTTTGCACGATGAGTTTAACGACATCCGTTCCACCAATCTAAGATGGTGTGAAATTCCCTGCAAAGAGAAAACGACGGCCACCTTTATAGGTTAGAGGGTCACTTGATTATCTTTGCTGGCTTCTCCGATGCCAGCCTTCTTTTGCTTTATGCAAATTGCGTCAGTAACCTCCACGATAAAGTTTGAGGGGATAGCCGCCTACTGGAGGCGACGCACTTGCAATTCGAAACTGCGGTCCTTGCGGAGCGCGCATGCTCCTCTTGGTGCACCACTAAGACAGCTCCTGGCAATGGCTCTTTTTGCCAGTTTTGTGTGACCGCGGCTCAACAGCCGCAGTGACTTCCCCCTGCGCGTATCGTACAGCACACAGCCGCGACTGAAGGACATGAAGACGGGATAAAGACGTGAAGGTCAAGGACAGCGCCTGTGCTTTACATCCTTCGTCTAGATGTTTTTGCGATTAAAGGTGTCGATTAGAAGGGCGACGGTATTACGTTGGTGAGCCAACTCCCCCTCTGTAATCCTTGCCTAACGCGTAAGAGAAAAAATTGGGCCCATCTCCCCGCGAGGGGGACTCGAGTAAATGTGTCGCATAGGGGGTGGGTGCATTGCGTTAACGTTTAGTGTTTGGGGAGTTAGTGGTAGTGAATGCGTTGTATCAGCAGCTTCTTGACGTAGTTTGAATGAGTCAAGGATATAAGGCGTGTTCGTAGCCTCCCATTCTGTGTCGGGTTTGTGGCGCAGTGGGTAGAGCACCATGTACATTGCGTTCGCCCGCAGGGTCGAGGGATCGAAACCAGGCGCCGGATAGTATTTTTTTTTATTTAGTGTAGGGGGAGGGGTGCGGACTACGACTACGGACGTCAACGCGGGTGACATCGTGAGTTACTGAAATGCTCTGCATTTAAAATGGGCAACAGCCACTCTTCTGTTGCTGTCTCCTGCCCTTTTCCGCTCCGTAGCGTTCCTACGTGCTTTCATGTTGGCCAGCCAACGCCGCTTCTCGGAAACTTTGCAAAATAGTTGGCAGTTTGTCTAGCGTTCCCCAGGTGGTGCCTGACGCCTGCGGGGCAAGCTGACAGACATACGTTGTAGAAGTGGATGCAGTGTTCGCGACTCGCTAACAGTGACGTAAGGCGGGACGTCTGCCGGCGCGTGCCACATATCGGATGAGTGCCTAAACTTAGCGTCCCCGCTGCTCCCATTGGAAAGCGGGCGACGCGTGAGGCAATGTTTATACAGGCGGCGTTGGGGAAGCGGTCGAGTACTATCGTATTTCGAAGGGATTTGAAGCGGAGCAAGCAAATGGGCGGTCAATATTTTGTATTTTGTTTCATGTAATACGCGCTGGCTAGGGTCAAACAAATCAATTCCCAAGTGCTCTTCTGAGCCGAAAATGTTCGTCAAATATTTTTTCACGTTTGTGCAGCGCTTGTGATCTGTGTACGCAGGCTTACGCAAACAATTAGTTTGGGTATCCACACAGCAAAACCCCGATAACTGGAACTACGAGTGAGGCATCACGGGATCGATATCGCTGATTACGCCGTCGACCTTTTAAGGTCCACAAAACAGAGAGGAAAAGAAACATACACTTCATGCGTTATACTACGCTAGGTAAAGTAGGTTAGGCGACATTGCTTTTCCCTTCGCGAAAGATAATTTTGGCCGGAAGGGGCCGCTACGGTTCTCAACTGTTCTCAAAAACGGAATAAATCTATCGATGACGCAATTTAAATGCACGGTGTGCATATATTTCACGATGGTGGGCGGTTTTGAAGCCGAAACTCTACTCCGACGCAGGGGCAGTAATTTGTTTTTTTTGGGACAGGTTTATGTAAAGCCCCGACATGTTGGCTCCATTTAGAACTGAGGTTTAATCGTGTATAATTGACCGAGGCATTGAGACACACTCTTGTTATTCGCTGCTGTATAATAAACTCGTCAAAAAAAGAAAGCACCACACTATGAATACCGCTGCGAGCAATGTAGTTAGCGGAGTTCCTGGTCCTGATCCTTACTCGTACGGCAAAACATATCCCGGAAGCTATTTGTGGGTGCCCGGTGTTAACTCAGGCGACGCATGCAGCGGTGTACTCTGACGTATGCAGTGCAACCCCCCCCCCCCACCCCCGAAAAACAAAAACAAAACCCTATTCTGAACCGGCATTGACAAGTGCGCGGTGGGCGCCGATGTCTCCCTCGCCCTCGTGCATGCTTTAAGTTACTGTCTATTTCCCAACAACTTCATAATCAGGCACCACTTTTTTCGAAAAAAAACGAACACTGTTAGACACGGCTGTTTTGCACTTCATGTGGTCCTCGCGTAGGTTTTTAGCCCTGCAAAATGGCTAGTTTTGTTCACTTCGCTTGCACCAAACGGCAGTATAAAGACTCCAACTGTGTAGCCTGAAGTACAGGCCCAGCATATAGCAGGCAAGAATGATGAGAGTGGCATGGCTACCTCTCACTGTCGCCCATAATTTGGAGGCAGCCGATGAAAGAGGGCTTTCAGGAAATCCCTGCTTGTCTGTTGGCTCTTCCACAGAAAACAAAAAAATCAATGGCGTTGTATATTTTGAGTTAACCCTCGCTACCTGTCGGTTCCCCGATAAAGAACGGATAATCAATGGCGGTTTTTATTTTTCAGGCAGCCCTTGCTTATCTGTCAGCTGGCCCATCGAAAGGAAATAATCACTGACGTTTTATATTTCTGAGATACTGTAAATGACAAATTAAATTTATTTCTCCATTTTGTTTAGTGCCTCGGGTATCAACGAAGTTCCCCAACAAAAAAGTCTTGGTCATTCATGCGTCGTCCTAAACGTAATACTTGTACGACCTTTTGGCCCGACTGTTTGACAATTCAAAGGCCGACGGCTTCTTCAGCTTGATTTATAGTGACAGCCACCGCAAAAGTATGTAGTAGGTAGGCAAACGTGCTCTTTAGTGACAGCAGCAGCAAGGTGAGGTGCTACAAAACAAGTTTTTCAGTTGTTTTGTAGCTCACTACAGTTGTTTTGTAGTTCGTCTAGTCATGCTCCGTTTACTGCTCTTTGTGTTAGGTGCACAAGGTCTCTTAACTTTGTTTTGATATCTTTTTTCCTCGTCTTCCCGCTACATGGTTGTGAGAGAAGAAATTTCAGTTCAATTCAATGATTCCTCGGCCCACACGAGTTCGTGAAAAATATTTCTGCCTATTAGGGTGCTGTTTTTTTCCGCTGGAGCAAAATAATTTATGAAGGGAAACCGGATGGTGCCCTGATTATTTTTTCTGCCTACGATAGGCTTTTCATATCACTAGGACACGCAACACGAATGAGAACTTTTCAGATGGTTTATTGCAACTCAGACCTGGTATTCGTTTATACGCAGTCACGACGTTCACAGCTGGCAATGTGAGTGAGATTGGGTTACTTCTTGCTTTAGTTGTCCTCGAATGTTTTTCAGAAGCCCCCCTTGTAATCGTGTGGCATGCAAAAAGTACCTCCGCAGCAAGGTGGGCCTCGGATAGCCGAACACTGAAAAAGACAAAGTAAACGTATTTGAAGGCAAACAGTTTCAAAGTCGGTGATATGCCACCGTATTGCGACAACATTGTGTCTGGCCGCGCATAAGCTGTAAATAAGGAGGAATTTACAATTGTGTCCGTTTCCAAGATATCGCTGTTTCACCCAGCTACAGTCATGAGTTCATTTGGGTTGGGGACCCTCTCCTATGCCCATTAACCAAAGCCACTTGTTAGTTTCGCTAAAGATCCCTGCAATATACCTTCATTCAAGTATGGTCGGAAGAAGGTTTCTCGCCTGGGACAGACATTAAAATTATACCGTTCTGTATCGCGCGAAGATACACAATACGTGGACGGCTGTGCAGCGAAGTGTTCCGAAAAAAAAATAGCAGTGGCTTGGCTCGGCTATGCAAACTCATACGTAGCGTGAGCTCAGGTTCAGCAATCCAATCCAATCCAATCCAATTAAATCCAATCCGGTCCAGTCCAGTCTAATCACTGCTCCTCGCGTATGCGCAGCACGCGAAACGGCCATCAAGCGGCTCCGGCGCAGCGTCAGACTTGGCTAATGTGCAACAAAGGCGCGCGCACGCGCAGGGGAACACGCCGGTGCCAGTGCGTCAGCCGTGGCTCTGACGTCAATCCTCTGGAATGCGCAGACCGGCGAATGTGCAGAACCAATTCTCTACGCACGCGCACCCCAATTGAATTGGATAATTCAATACAACCTAATTTAATCCAATCCATTCCAATCCAAAGCTCCTAGCGCTTGCGCAGCACGGCCCATCAGGGTCCACGCGAAACTGCTCAACCTCGGCAGTACAGCTTAGGCTACAATGTGCGGGCGAGCCAAAAATAATCACTGTCACGCTAGGCATGCTGCGCGCTCTCTGCGTGCATATTGTCAGGGGTCCTGGGTTTCTTCCTCAGCTTGAATCCTTTGACGTGAAGCTCCACCAGACTTACACCAGCAACCACCACGCCCCTTACACCACGGGACTCAATTATTTGGTCTCTCATTCTATTCCTACATTAAAATATATAAAAAATGCTCAATTCAAACGCGGAATCACCCTATACGGCCTACACAAGCAAACGCGTGAAGCAGCGGAGAATTTAGCTACCCTGGACAGGCTTTCAGTAGTGTCGAGAACTACGAGAATATGATCACGCGCATTACTGCTATGAATTCGCTTATGCATTACGCAAGCTCCGGGATACTGAATGCCAGGCTACCTTTATCGCGAAAAGAAGAGAATACAACCACACTATACAATAGCTGATGACTGGTGGAGCAGAAACATGTCGCCTTTTAGGCACATGAAAAAAGAAACTTAGGTACGCCTAACCACAGCGAGGAAAACAGGAGAAAAGTACGCTCCTGGACAGGACACGAGCTTCTTCCATCAAGGAATAAAGTTGAGTAGAAGACATCCCAGCTCAGGCAACGAGAAGTAACTCAACTTTAATTCAGCAAATATTGTTGCGAAACGAGGATCGGTCGATAACCTCAGAATAGTTGAAACTTCAGCTGGCTGGTACATACTTTGTCGGAAAGCGACATCGGAACATACCTGATAGAACGAAAAATGACAGAAACGTGCGGCTGCTATCAACCAAAGTGTTTTATTGGATCGGGGCATCAGCTTTATACATCTCACTCGAAGCCAAAACAACACGAAAAAAACTAGGAGGGGGAGCAGCGGGAGGAGGGAGGGAACCCGCAACAATTCGCTTCAAAAAGCGCACGGTACGGGTGGCAGGACACACGTGATCCCTGGATAATTAGGATATCAAAGCGCATAACTAGAAGTACGAGGAGACCGTTAACTCAATTGAGTAATGAACTAAGAAAATCTGGTGGCGAAGAAATTACTCTGCAAGCGTAAGAAAATGAAGATTTGCCGTCAAAAGGAGGGGTATTCCTGGTCAGCCGCGTAGGTGGATTGTCGGTGGTGGTGGGATAGAACTTTCCTAATATGCTAAGAAAACCACTATTCTGATACTTGAATTTCAGTGTTGTCTATAACGTAAAAAACGAAATTAGTCCTGCAAACACTTGCACGGCGCTGTTAATTATAAATCGCCAGCGGGAGCCATCAGTGGTTATCGAAACCGCGAAAAAGTTAATAAACAGAGCGAACGCAGCCAAGTATTAGACGCAACTTTATTCGTTCAGGTGTCATTGTTGATGGTGTAAGATCGGCGTTAGTCATCAAGAGAAAAGTAAAATGTTTGTGCTTGGGAAACAAACACGGGTTCCGTGCACACATTGGTAGGAGCAAGGGGTCGTCGTGAAGTTATTTGCGCAAGGTATTTTTCCGCGTGTGCTTTATTTAATTATAAAGTTTTTAACCACTTCGTAGTGTAGTAGCTCACTCAGTGTAATAGTGTAGTAGCTCACTCAGTTTAGGCACATCGAAGGGAGTACCACTGGCGAGTCTGGCGTACGAATGCGCGGATTCTGTGCACTTTGTGCGGCAAAATTCGCCGAAGTGCTGGTGAACAATGCAGTAACGTTGAGCGACACCATAACCGTGTGCTCTAACACCGCTAAATACCGCACCTTGTCTACAAAATTCCCTGAATTGCCAACATGTGCCGTTGCCCTGCAAGCTAAAAGGCTCATGTCTTGGTCACAATACCCACATAGCCGTTAGAGGGGAGACCTGGCAACTCCATGATCGGCTTCAAAGGTACGCCGGCCTCGTGCACCTTCGGGAGGCCATAATTGTGGGAGAAGAGCTGTTTGTACATACAAAGCATTAATATAAACTTCTATATTGCGGAGGACCGAACTAAAGCAACTTGACAAGCATCAAAGCTGAGCATGCATTGAAGCAGAGTATGCAGAAGCAATGCGGATGAAACTGGGTATGCATGCAGCTGGTTTGAACTTTTTCAGAAGTGCTGTAACATCTGCATCGCTCCACATCCGCAACGTCTTCTAATGGTATAGTCGCTTCTGTTAGGAATGGTGCACCTACGTTTGTCAGCCGGAAGAATGGAAACATTGTCGTTGTTGCGAAGGTTCTAGTGAGAAAGATTCCAGTTTCTTAGTTAAGGAGCTCTCGCATTCATTTTCCTTGTTGCTCGCGACAAAGTTGGCAGGAAGCCGGATGTCGGGGAAGTCATGAGATACCGGGTGTTTGAGTTGCCTTCGAGCAAAAAATGCTTCAGTTTGCAAGTCTCTATACGTTCTTTCAGCTTTCTTGGATGACTGCTCCGAGCACGTCTGCGAGGTGCGAGCACGACCACAGCTTTTCGGCCTGCCTGGTGGCCTCATGGTATTTTAATAGCGGCCTTACTCAAAGCGGCTTTTACATAACGTTCTCATATTTGCAAGAAATGTTACAGCAAAGTAGAGGCTGCTTTGAAGGCAGCTCTGCTTTTGGCTCGGATTCCCGGATTCCCGGACCTCTGCAGCTCGAATTCGCGGTAACTACTTTGCTTTGTAAACTGAATATCGCCTTTGTCTTGGCATTTAATTCTTGAGGATTGGTTAAAAAATGAAATTCTGTGAATTTAGTTTTTTTTTTCGGGAAGAGGGTCCTGCCAACGTTGCAAGAGCAGCGAGAAGAGAACGCATGTAACGCGAAAGGCCAAACTATGGTTATCAGTATTACTTACAATCGAAACTACACTAGGCGTCGTGTTCTGTAGCGGTGAAAAAGCAGTACGTATTTTTAAAACTGATTAGCCCCCCTTTGGTCCGGGATTGTCCAGGAATTGTGGCTCGCCTTTTTCAAAATTGTATTGAAAGCAAGCATTGTGGGGAAAAAAAACAGCGAGTCATGGCACACACCCTCACACATGTGGGCAACGACGTGCATTATATTACGCGTTTTCTCCTCTTTCTTTAAACATTAAGTCCACCTTAAAAGGTTAAGACGTGACCATATTAGGCATTTGGTTATGCTGAGTGAGACACGTTTCTGGACAAGGTGATTCATGTCGGATTTGAAAATGATATATATGAACATGATACACGAAATGCCACATGACAGACGCGAACTCACAACTGCTTAATTTTACCGAAGAATCCCCCTAAATACTCTTGCGCATCCATAGAAACGTATTTTAAATAATACGTAAAATTAGCAACTCGATACAGTTGAATAAACGTTTATTCCTCCTACCGAGTATAAACAACGACTGTCCAAAAATGGTATTTATTTTAGAAAAGGTACGGAAAGGACACGATGACACAGGCGCTTGCGGGTGTAAAATACGTGTCCGGTAATGTATGGGTGATAGCGCACGGGTCGTGTGCAGTGTAAATATTTTTGTTTGTTTCTTCTTTCGATAAGGACACAGCGCAATTTTACAAGGGCGTGGAATTTGCACACGTATGCACAGGTCTTGTCGCTTCTTACCCGTTTAGCGTACTAAACTTTTATCCTTTAAATAATCACCACGCCACCTTCAAAAAAGCACCCTTCGACGTTCCCGAAACGGCAGGTGACTGCACTGAACAATAAGAAAAGTGCAATGTGTGGAAGCAATGTTTATAACACGTTTCACACTCAAGCGGTGACCAGGGTGAAGATGTTTCGTGGAATTAAACCAGCGCATTAACCCGCAACGGCCGCTGATTATTGGGTTTCTAGAGGAAATGCGCAAGCAGAGGTGTGTATGTCATTGCTTACTGCCAAACAAGCACACATATTGGTTGTTTTGTCGTGTGCAGCACGCGTTTTGCGCCGCACGCAACGTGAAAAAGCAGACGACGCGAGAGCGCCATCCACACTAGGAGCGGTTCGTCCCGCCGCCGCCAGGGGCCGACTGTGTTCGCGCTCGGGGCGAATAGGTTACGTAGTCAAGTGCTTGACGAAACCTCGTCTCGCAAGAAATCATATCTTAAAGTTTGAAATCACAGTCACTGACCAAGTCAAAATTAAAAGGTTTGACGTTTCGGAACCCGTACGGGTTTCGTGTACACAATGATGTGGGCAAGTGCCGTCGTCGTTTCATATGCTTAAGATATGCCGAGTACATTCGTCAAATGTCAAAGACTTTATTTCAACACAAGGGAAACACCAAACATTTTATAATTGGCATGGTCAGCCCGAATTTTACACTTCAAAACTGATAGGATATTTGGTTCACCGGTGTTTTTAGCAAGGAGACATTCCAAAATGATTGTGAGGTAATAAATTTCCTCCTACCTGTGCCACTAAATGTGCGGTGCGCAGCCGATGTGTGAGTCCACACCCAATATATATTGGCAACCTCATAATCACCTTGAGAAAAACGTAGGTCAGGCCTACTAGCCATAGAAAAAACGGGGACAGAAACACGCCCATTGATAGGAGATTGGTCATCTGAGAATGGACTATGACTTAGCTTAACAAAAGAATCTGAACATATCATGTAATCGGACCACGGGGGAAAGGAGTAACTCAGAGACACCCAGAGTTACCAAATGGCTACCGGGGAGCGGAACAGGAACGTAGGAAAGGCGAAGCGCTATGTGGTGGGACGACAAAGGGAAAATAGACGTTTTTATTGCTCAAAGCATTGGGACCGGTCCCTCTAAGTCGACGGCCCCCCTTGAAGTCTTTCAGCCTAGAGATCCCGAGACACCTGCAGCCGCTGAACATTGAACTCCCAGCTGGTAAAGCTGCCTCCTAAAGCTCAGACTTCAGACTAGTCCTTGCAGCCGTATAGACACAAGCCCTAATCACAATTTTAACGCACCGCAGGCACTTCGGCCCGTCACCCTTTTACTGGAGGAACGATGCTCGCAACGCGCTGACAGCCGGAACTACAGCTGAGCACGTGACGCCAACGTCGTCGGCATCGCGGCGGGGGAGGCGTCACCGTCGCCTACATAAACCGAACAGCTAGAAGGGTAGACACTTCAGACAGGTCCTGGCAGCCTTGTGGACACATGCCCTAATCACAATTTCACCGCACCGCATGTGGATTTGGGGTTTGCTACTGTGGTGGCGGCTGCTGGACTTGTCTGATGCTCTGATCAATTAAATGCAGAGCATTTCAGTAACTCACGATGTCACCCGCGTTGACGTCCGTAGTCCGCATCGCTCCCCCTGCACTGTATAAAAAATAATACTTACCGGCGCCAGGTTTCGATCCCGCGACTCTGCGGACGGAACGAAAGGTACATGGTGCACCTGCCCACTGCGCCACAAAGCCGACACAGAATCTAACGTTACGGACGCGCCTTATATCCTTGACTAATTCAGCCGTCGGCCACAGGTGCGCCCTCTCCCCCGACTCCTCCTTACCTTCTCTCCGCTCGCAACACCCTCTCTCGCCGCGTTCGGTTCGGGCGCACAACAGGTGGGGACGTACGCAACACCCTCTCTCGCCGCGTTGGGTTCGCGCTGAGCAACAGTCAGTTTGCGCGCAAGAACAGGTGGGGGCGCTCGCATCGCGCTGCCTCGCCGCGGTCGGTTCGCGCTTAAACCACATATGTCGTTCGCGCGCGCTCCGGTCGCTAACATCTGTGGCGTGATCGTGACGTCAACATCACGCGTTCGTGTGGTGGCGCGATTTCGGCGCTATAACACTCTCTCGCGAGGGGCATTGGATTGGATTCGATTGGCTTGGCTTGGCTTTGATTGGATTGGATTTTTATTGGATTGTATTAAAGTGGATCGTGTTGGATTGTCTTGCGTCATAGCCGCGCCACGTTGCGTCATAGCCGTGGCAGGGGGTTCACGGCACGTTTCACGTTTCACCATCGACTTCATCGACAATGTCTACGGTGGAAGACAACAATTACAACAACAACCAATACGTAATCCATACGACTTGCAGGCGCGCCCCCCGCGGAAATGGTCTGCATTTGATCATGCCCCTCGCGAGGGGGATGTTTATACCCGCCGTGTTTGTGTTTTTAACCAAAAGCACTCAAGACATTGAATAACATTCGTTTTAAGCTACAGTGATGTAATGTAGGCAGGATCGACTTATCGTGGGACAGCACTAAAAACATTTCCGTCATCGTCGTTGTACCCGTTGCCGTCCCACTATACCATGCATCAACGCAAGTGGCGCTGCCTTGCGGCTGTCAACGCATGCGCACGGCATGCCGCACTGAAGTGGCGGTCGTTTCGTAATGGTTTCGGCCAACTTTTTCATTCCCACACGAGCTATTACATTGCTTCCGGACTTGGCAGACCATTTATTTTGTGCATTTTGATTTCAAATGGCTACGGGAAAGTGTGATGCTCTGCCCGATGTGGCGAAAGGCCTTGGGAAAAAAGTACTTGGCAGTATAAAAGAAATAAACAAGGTCCTAGTTAACATGACTACGAAGTTCGTCGAAGCGTTTAGTGAACTAAGATGTGAGCTAAAGAAGGTTGACTCCCCGAAAACTTTAATCCAGGAACAAATTACATCTGTGAAAGCTTCCATAAAGTTCATAAATGCAAGTTTTGAAGAATATAGGGCAGACGTCAAGGGCTTCCGCCAGGAAGTCACAGAAGCAAAAAAACAGATTCTAGAGGTTTAGAAAGAAAGCACAAGAATTGTCAGAGAACATAAAGAAGTAAAAGAGGAGCTAGCGGAACTGAAACACTACACTAGGAGGGCGAACCTAGAAATGAAAGGCATTCCGATAAAGGACAGAGACGACCTTGACACAATCTTCACTACAGTGGCAGCTGCTCCGAGACCAATGTGTCTGTGGCTGATGTAGATGTTATTCACCGAGTCGCTACGCGTAAACCTGGTCCCCCTAATGTGATCATTAAATTTGTGTCAAAATGCAAACGCGAAAAATTCTTGCACTCTGCGCCCTTGGTTTTGATTACAGTGAGCCAGTCTTCGTGAATGAGCACCCTTGCCCGGAGAACGAGATTTCGCTCGGCAAGGCAATTCAAGCCAAGTGAGAAAAAATTGAAAATTTTCTTGGGTATCTGAAGAAAATATACTGAAAATTCACGAGCGGTTTACGTGGCGTGCGCGAAGGATCTCGACACGCTTGTGTAAAAATGTATATCAATCCCCCGTTTTGAACTTGGGTTCATGCCAATGCCTGTCACCAACAAGGAAGATACAACCTGCACGTCCATTTTTCACATCGGTGTACGCAGCATAAGAAAAAACGTAAATCTGCTTGTTTCGTCCTTAGCTCAGCAAGAACAGATTGTTGACACAGTAGCAACAACAGAAACATGGCTGAAGCCGGGTGAAAATATGACAATTCTTCGGTATACTCTGATATCAAACGCGCGTGTATCCCGTTCGCGGGATACACGCGGGTGGTGTTGCGTTCTTTATCAAAAGTGAACGTTCGTTTTCAGTCTTATCAGGTGTTACTTGTAGCACACCGTTTATCGAATCTCTTTTTGTTGTGCTGGAATCGTCCCTTATAGTAGGCGTTGTTTATCGGCCTCCTAATTCTTTGTCAATTTCTTTTTGGAAAAATTTGAAACGATCTTTTCTTCAGTAACACACAATCACAAAGGGGTGATCACAATAGTTGGAGACAAATATTGACACACTTCCTGCCATGCACAGAAATTAAGGAAACTTGTTGAAGATCATTCGACTTTCACAATTTAATCACTGAGCCCAAGCGAGTGACTGCTTCATCCGCCACATACTCCACCATGCTCTTTCCAATCGAACATCAGGTGTAACAGCCGGAGTTTACAGTTAGGCGATCTGCGACCCCCCCCCCATTTTCATAAAAGTTAACTCTTTCCCAATGCCACGGTACAAAAGTCCCAGACTTGTGAGCCAGATCAACTACGATCTTTTATGATATAATATTCTGTCGCTAAATTTTGATGAATTTATTACAAAGACGTCAATATTGAGTTTTCTAACTTGATCAATGCTCTTACTGGCGCGTTAGCAAAAAGCAGCCAAAACGTTTCTCCTTGCTCCCGCGATACGCCGGGTTGCTCGTGGGTGAAGAGGGTACTCTTGAAGCAATTAAAATAAAGGACGACACAAATAGCGACACAACAGAAAAAAAATCAATAATATTTTATTCAGTTTAAGGCTATGCGGAATAAATTGGTGGCAATGCTAAGAACCCGCAAAAGAGAGTATTACGCAAGTCGCATACAGCAAGCTGACAGTAATACTAAAAAAAATTGGGGATATCTTCAAAGAAGTCACAGGTAAACCACCCACACCTCGTGTACTTCCTCATATTTTTGACAGCAATATGGTCGGCACCTTTTATTAGACGTTCGCTTCCGTAGGCATATCACTAGCACAGAAACTTCCACCTGCATCGGATAAACTTAGTTTGGCAACTTGGCTACCGATTTCCTTTGCAATGTTCGACATAGATATAAAATAAATACAACACGTCGCTTTATATATGACGTCTAACAAATCTGTTGGTATAGATGGTAATACTGCAGGGATGATCAAAGAAATGTTTCACGTTCTGGATGCAATATTCTGCCAGTTGTTGAATCACTCTGTTAAATCTTCTATGTACCCATCGTCATTGAAGATTGCGAAGGTTGTGCCAATATATAAAGAAGGGGACCCTTCGGACCCCCTTAACTACACGCCAATTTCAATTCTTAGTATAATAAAAGCATTTTTGAAAACGTTCTTGCCAACCGGTACAACAAGTTTAAAAATAAATACAATATACCCTGCCAAAAACAACATGGCTTTTGTGAACACCGCTCTACCTGAACCGCAGTAATAGCCCTAACGCAGTTAATTAATACGGTGGTAAATAAATTTAGGCTTGTGTGCGTCATATTTCTGAATTTATCAAAAGCATTTGATACGGGCAATCACAATATCCTAATCAAAAAGCTTCAGCAATATGGCTTCCGTAACAGTGCATCTCACCTTCTACTAGATTACCTCAGTGAACGCCAATAGATAGTAATAATGAACAACGTTTCATCTTCATCGAAGTATCCCAAGGCAGGGGTCCTGCAGGGATCAGTTCTCGGGTCTTTGCTATTTGTATTATACGTCAATGATTTACCATCATCGCTTCACATTGCTGAAGTACTGATGTATGCTGATGACACCTGTACAATAATTATTGCCGACAACCTTAATAAACTTGAAACCATAGCGAACAAAGAATTGGACTCAGTGTTTAAGTGGATGATAACTAATAGGTTGACTATTAATGCCAAGAAAACCAAGTTCATCACCTTTCACTCCGGAAAAATACCGGTTGCCACCAATTGCATTAATGTGTATATAAATAGGAGGCAGACATTGCGTTCAGAAAACTCAGTGTTAATCTATTGGCAGTAACCGCCAAGACGCTAAAAAGAACGACGATAATGATGATGCAGCCTATATGTATAGTTTACCCACACAGCCAGTACGTGGTTTATGTTCTCACCCGTTTTTCTGCAGCTCTACACATCTCAGGCGTGACCTCTGCAACCATTTGTGCGAGGAAAAGGACAGCCATCGCTACATGGTATCTGAAAATATGTTCCAAATTTCTATTAGTCACGTTGGTATAAAACGTTTTTTCATGAGTGAAGAATTTGCACAAATATTGCGAAGAGCTGGAAACATCAAAAGTGTCGTTCCCACTGTTCACATTGATATAAAACGTTTTTGCACGTAAACAGACCTATTGCTTTCTTGGGTGACACATTAAAAGTGTCATTGAAGGCTCAGAATATTTACTGTAGGCAAATTATGCAAGAGACCGGCATAACTATTGCCTACCTGCCATCAATGTCAGTTGAATTAGGTTGGAAATTTAGGGAACGAACGAGAATACTGCAAGTATCTTCAAAAACTGCACACATTACCGGGAGAGAAATGCCTGCAGAGTAAATAGACTGAGAGGAGTCGAAAAAGCTATTCCAAAAGCACGGCTATGCCCTGTATCTCTTAAAGTTTAAGATGGCGGCGGCCACCACACTGTAGCGAGAAATACCGTTACGTTTTCAGAAAGAAAGAACCTTTTTTGTATTGTGCCGATTTCTGTATCTTCAACTGCAGCGTAATAACCAAAGACAGAAATTAGTGAAGACGACAGGGCGATTCTATTGTCAACGTAAAGCTTTGCGCGCAATAAATGTGGAGGAGGGATGCCTTTAATGATGAAGAGAACTCAGCCTGGCAGCGAGCTTGGTTTGCTACTCCACATGAGCTTGTGAAAGGTGAAAAAGAAAGAAGAAAGTGAAAACAAAAAAAATACAGAAACACTACCAAATGCAAGTAAGCACACACAAACCGACCAACGCAGAAACACACACACGCAGAACACTCACAGTTGTGAAAATAAAGGAAACGTTCACATGGTTTTGTTCAGGACAGAGTCACAGACAAATGACACCAAGGCCCGTGTACTCCGTGTTGCCGCGGCAGTGGGGCGCCACGGACCGATTACGTCGTAAAGTTAAAGTGGTGCATCGGCACGCAGTCTCAAAAGTGTTTTCAAAGCCTGCCATGGGGGTCATAGCGGGGAAGCACATACACAGTACATGTTATATGTCCTCCTGAACACTGCGAGCGTGACAGTGAGTGGAGGCAACTCGACGCGTCTTGTGCAAGTAGTGGCCGGCAAAAGCGACGTTGACGCGAATGCGGTGCACAGCTGCTTCAACGCGTTTTCCCAGGCCACAGGGTATTTGGAAAGGGCTGATGCAATCAATTTTGTACAATGACTCCACAGAGTACGCAAGCGTTGCGGCATCGCGTCGAGAAAAAGGAATCAGGATGATAACGCTAGATTGGTTGTGAGCCGCGCAAGCTGTTTCGTCGGCCACCTTATCCCCCTTCACCCTACAATGTCCAGATAGCCACTGTAGAGCGACGTCGTGAAGCAAGCTGGCAGCGTGTGTTTGCATAGTGTATTTAATGGGCCAGTTGTTCCCATGGAAATGATGCCAGCTTTTGAAGCGCCACCCATTAATCCATGAGAATCACCCACACAGAAGCTTCTTTCGCAAGAATTTACGGTAAAACAGAGCGCAAAGCAGCAAGTTCGGCGGTCGTCGACTCTGTTTTGTGGCTTAACCAGGCCGCAATTGCTGTCCGCGTCGATGAAACCCAGATTTCGACCGTAGATGAGGTGGCCGTGATGAATGCATCGGTGTAAATATGCTTGTGGTTAGGATATAAATTCCAAATGTGCTCTAGAATAAAGTACCTTACAGCTGGAATTGGCAACCTCGATTTACTGCTGATGCCAGGTATTGTGGTGACAATTCTCCAGGAGGAGTACATCCAGGGCCGGTGATGAAGCGGCGCAGGGTACATCTGACACAAGGAAGGTAGAGTGTCTTGTGTCTCTAAGGCAGAGCTTTTCTCAGTGGGTGACCCGGAGCCATTGTCGCAAGCCGCAGATGTGTGCGAAGATGCTCCTCTTTGACCAGCAGACTGGGTGTGAAGCGGCTAGACTCTTGCATGGTCCCCTGTGTAGAAGTTGTCTTCGGAAGGCCAAGGGAAGACCACAGAGCTCTGGTCTGCATACTTTCTAAAAGCCTTGTGTGGGTCTTGGGGCCGGAGTTCTGGGAGGCTGTATCGCAGCAGTCCTTCGCCGACTGCTGTGCAGAGACATAGGAGGGGCCCAACAGAACAGCCCCGCTGGTTATCATACGCAACACACCAGGAAACAAGCCCCAGTTCTCCTTCAGAATATGAACCTGTGGGGACAACGTCAACCTCCTGGCAAGTATTACGCCCAAGAATAGGTGGGAGTTTACGAAGGGTATGAGGACCACTGCCACTGAAAGACGATAGCGGGAGACATCGCGGCTGGTGAAGGCTATTGCCTCACACTTCTTAGGCGACATTTCTAGGCCGCGTCTTGAGACAAATACCGCTAGTGAATTGAAGGCTTTTTGAAGACGAGCCCGTAAAACACGCCTGTTGCTGCCAATACTCCCGATGCAGGTATCATCGGCACAGAGCAATATTTCAACAGTGTGTGGAATGCACTTCTCAATTCCGATGAGGCTAATATTAAATAGGGCTGGGCCTAAAATACCGCCCTGGGGCACACCTCGCGTGAGTTTTTGATGGGCGGTTCCGCCGTCCTTCGTGGACATCAAGAAAGATCTGTCGCAGAGGTGATCGGATGTCTATGTATACATGCGAACTCCGATGCCTACGGATTCTATTGCTGATCTTATCGTCTCATGTGCCACACATTCAAAGGCTGCTCTAATGTCAGTGAACACTGGTAGAGGGATGCGAAGAGGGGCTTTTGTAGTCTTTATTTGGTGACAAGGGTAAGCAAGTTGTCGATGCTGCTGCAAGACTGTCTGAATCCAGTCATCTTTGAGGCACGCACGTTCCGGTTTGTCAAGTCCCAGTCTAGGCGAGCAAGGACCATTTTTTCCACCAGCGTACCCACGCAGCTCAAGAGCACAATGGGCCGATACGACACAATTGTCCTGGAGAGTTTGGCGGGTTTGAGTGCAGGGACACGGATATCGCGCTTCCAGCCTGGTTCGAAGTGGCCCGTTTCAAGGGGAGGTTTAAGTGCCCAGAATCAAGCTCTTGCCTTTATCTCCAAGATTCAGCAGAGCTGCATAGCCGATGCTATTTGGACCAGGTACGGAAGCCCTGTTTATGGAAGACAGGGCAGCAAGTAGTCTATGATGTCTTTGACGGTTAAAATGTCTACGACGGTTACATTTGCCAAGAGCAAAGACACAGCGTTCAGGGTGGAAGGTAAGACTGGATTTGACAAGGCGGTTTTTTCCCGCAGAAATCTTCAGTGACGGCTCGATTACAGTGGTTGTGTCGCACAGAAACTAAGCAGAAAGGGTGCAGCGCAGTACGCGGCGTCCGTAGGCTACGTACTAAGCTCCTCGTGAGAGGTTTTTCAGGGCCTAATTTTGAGCAGAACAACGGCCATTCCCAGTTGACCAATTTCTGCATATGTCACTGTACGTGCCTCTGTGCGCGTGTAGCGACTGGTGTATCATCAGACGTTCGAGTTTTACGAGCACGCTTTTCAGCCCCCCGAACCAGCCACCTTGACTAATCTTGGTGATGGCATTGGCGACAGCGCGGACACCGAGCTGCTATACTCACGCTGTAATCTACCGTGGCTGGGAGTTGTACGGTGAAGGGCAGAACCCACAAACGTTGGCCGTCGGAGCCCAGGTCAAGCTCTGGCGGATGGGCTCCCTGTTTGTTTGCCAGGCAGGGAGCTCCGGGGCCTCTCTCGGTATCAGGGTAACCCGAGCCAAAAAAGTACCCCCGTCTCCTGCTTTTTTCTATACTATATAAAAAAATCAAACCCCCCTCCAAAATGGGATGGGTCCCTGAAAAGGGGTTGCACCGTAGTCTTGTTTCGTTCACTTCCAAGCATGAGCTTCCCGAAGCCAGACAACTACTCTCGATTCCTTATCATCGAATTTCTTGACGCAGCCGGCCCTCTTGCTTCACAATCATTATTTATGATCACAAAATTCCTTGACGGAATAATTTGAAAAACCTGCAATGCCAAGAAACAAAGAACAGGTGAAGTCTTTTTTGAGGTGTAGAACCAGCAGCAGACAACCACACTTCTTGGTCAGACTAAAATGGTCGGTCTGGACGTCCGGGTCTCACCCTACGGCAGCCTGAATAGCTCGCAGGGTGTGATTTCTGATCCAGATCTCCTTACCGAACCAGATGCCGATCTTCTTGATGGTTTAAAGGATCAGGCCGTCACAGCCGTGCGCCGCATCATGATGCGCAGGGATGATAAGATAATCACGACAAAGCATGTTATCCTTTGTTTGTTTGTTTGTTTACCTGTATACTTTAGGCATGAGACACGTATATCCCACGGTACATTTCAACTTTCATCTTCTGTTGAAGTGAACGGGGCAATAGACGTTCGAGATGCCTGTCGAGGCCCCGTATCTGAAGATTGCACAACGGCAGCAGCGACAGCTTAATAAAGCATATTTAACAACGGAAGTTCCCAAATTATGACATAATAATGACACACTGCAATGTAGGCGAGCTTGTATCAACATAGTTACCGGTTGATTTTACACCATAAAGCACGAGAGAACATAGCCTGATAACGAAATTCAGGAAATGTTGCAGACAGTAAAATAATCAAAAGAACTTTTCGCAAACTGAAAATTCTAAACCAAACAGTACCCAGACTAAAAGGGGTTATGAGACCGGAGATGGTACTTATAGTAGGTATGTGGCTTATACCCAATGAAAATGGAATACACAATGACATCGTATTCAAAATCAATGTGATGGCAAAAGAAAATTAAACAAAAAAATATGGCATAAGGTGGTCAGGTTCAACAATTATTTTCTTTGCAAAAAAATTGTTTCAGTTCTTTCTTGAGTAAGCCGATCAAACAGAAACTTTGAAAAAATTTGGTAATACCAGAATAGTTTTTTAAAAACTGGGGAATTTGAAAACCTAACGTTTGTTTACCATAAGATGTGCGGACCCGTTTTGTTACGTATGATTTATGCCTGAGGTCGTAACGACATTTTTCTGTTTTAAATATGTTGAGATACACGATAGGATCAGGTTTTCTATCATGCAATATCTTAAAAGCTAAGCTTTGGAGATAAATATTTTCTATTTTAAGGAGGTTATTTTTGTAAAAATATGGAAGGGTATGGTCGTACCACTTAAGATTTTCTATGAATCGAACAAACTTTTTTTTTTACATACAAATACGGTCTAAGTTGCCTGTGGTAGTGGTGCCCCAGACGAGGATGCAGTAACAAAGACGAGAATACATTAAAGCATAATATAACAGGCATAAGTGCCAGTTATATTATGCTTTAATGTATTTCAAAATTTCTAAATCTGTTTAACATTCCAATAGTCTTAGATAAGCTTATACATAAATTAATAATGTGTTGTGTCCAGCTTAAATGTTCATTAAAAGTGACACCCAAGAATTTAACTGATGACAGCCTTTCAATCTTCTTGCCAGTTATTAACAATACAACATTGGGAATCATTGGCTTGTTCCACGATCTAAAGAGAATATATTTTGTTTTATCCGTATCTAGAGCGATGTCATTTGTCAAGAGCCAGAAATGAACTTCATTTAACCACCTATTAGCTTTCCGAACCACAACCTCGAGATTAGTTCCATGGAAAAATACATTCGTATCGTCAGCGTATAATACAACATTTGGAGTTTCAGGTACAAGGACAATATTATTAATGTAGGCAAGGAATAATAAGGGGCCTAAAATTGAACCCTGTGGCACACTATACCTTATGATTTCCGGAGTAGATTTGAAGTTATTGATCGTCACAAATTGACGACGATTTCGCAAATAACTTTTTACGAGATCGAGTGCAATTTCACGAATGCCGTGCAACTCAAGTTTGTTAAAAAGAATATTGTGCTTAACAGAGTAAGATGCTTTTTTGAAGTCCAGAAAAATACCTAATGTATACGAATGGTTTTCAACATTTTTAATTATTTTTCTTCATGTCTAAGAGTGCATTTTCCACAGATTTTTCTTTCTGGAACCCGTACTGCTCGTTTGCTATCACATTATTAACAGTAAAAAAACTACTAAACCTGTTATTAATAACTTGTTCTATAATCGTAGAGAACACTGTAAGTAGAGAAATCGGGCGATAGTTCCCGAGTATATCCCAAGCTCCACCTTTATGAGCGGCACATAGACGGGCAATTTTCATCTTTTCAGGAAAAATACCCGAAGATAAGATAGTGTTGCAATGTGGGCAAGGGGGATATTTAGAATATCGGCTGTTTCTTTTACCGGACGAACATTGATATCATCGAAGACCCTCGCACCTGTATTTTTAGTATTTTTAATTATTGATTCAACTTCGTACCGTGAAGTCGGTGCTAAAAAAATGGAAGTAGCAAGAACCTTTAAAAAAAAGGTTTTGAAATCTCCCTAGTCAGCCTATCTTTGTGTGCCGTGCTTAAAATCGCCGATTAAACAGGCGTCAGTAGCCGTAACCTTTGGAATAGGCCGACAAGTGAGACGTAGGAGACAGGCGGTGCGTCAATATGCGCCTGCGTGAGCACGTTCACATGCTTAACGGCACGCCCTCATCTCACTTGTCGGCCCGTCGCAAAGGTTGCGGCTGCTATCCATTGCTTAACGGTACGACAGTTCTGTTGACACACAAAGATGGGCGTACTAAACATAGGTGAAACCTTTTGTTTGCAAAAAAAAAGAATTGTAAAGATGTGTTATTGCTTTCGGCATCACTGATTGATTGTGAAGTGGATTATCGGGACAAATCTTGAGTTTAACCTGTATAGTTGATATTGGTACGTGTTGTATGCGACATACCTATGCTCATGTCGCAGGAGCTCTTATATATTTTTTCTCTCTGTAAGAAAACGTTCAGGGAGTAGTCAAGGCTAGTCTTGTTTCATGGTCTGGATGCACGCCCAGGTTATTATAAACAAACAAACAAAGAAACAAACACAAGTAAGTAAATAAATAAATAAATAAATAAATAAATAAATAAATAAATAAATAAATGAATAAATAAATAAATAAATAAATAAATAAATAAACAAATACGCAAATAAATAAATAAAAAAATATTATTAAACAAATAAATTGACATCTTCATTGACTAAAATGGGCTTGTTGACTAACCGTATCATTAACGGTTGTCGAATATAGACATGTATGCAGTTACGTGGTCATAATGGTGTATTTAACACAATGATTGAGTTGGTTATAAGGTTTAACGCGCCGACGTTGCACAAGTGATGAGGCCAGCTGTCGAGACGGCGACGCCGAATATCGAACACACGGGCGTTTTTCGCTTTTGGTGTCCCTCACAAAAGCGGCTGCCACGGCCAGGAGTCGAATCCGCTTCTGTGGGCTCAGCAGCACAACGCCTTTGCCTCTGCGCCACCGCGGCGGGTGTATCTAGCACTGTGCTGTGGTTGAAATACAGGTATAAATATTCACTAAGGGCACTCACCGTATATTTTCAAGTTTCACACAAGGAGCACTATACGCTCACCCTTAAAATATCAATAAAAAATGAAATGAAATAGTTTCTTACCAAAGACAAAAACCCCATGTTGAATACGGAAATCTGTGTATGAAAAGAAAAGTGGATTCAAAGAACCTTTACAGGCTCATTTATGAAAAGGAAGAGGAAAGCGTAATAATTTGCAGTTGCGTAAGAAGAGTAGCACCTATGACTGTTTTTAATATCTGGGTTCGTTGTTACAGTTTAGAGGGTAGCTTTATCACACAGGCTTTGAGCTCGTGTCGGTGCCGAAAACCGCGCGTAGGATTCAGCTACGCTTATATTTTAAAGTGTACATTCGTTTACAGCAGCATAAGGTAAAAATCGCTTCAATTAAAAACAGGCGTCTGGAATGTCGAGTAAGGGAGATGATAGCATCCAAAGCAATGTGTTCGTGACTTGTTTCCTAACGCACTTTTCCGACCTGTTAGGTAGAATACGGGGTTGCGACGAGGCAGATCTGAGGCTTATAAAAACTTTGAGCACAGTACTGGCTGACAAACAAGAACGTTCAGTGTGCGCTTATCGAAACACTTGTCGCTCACACGGAGTGCTCTACGTCGAATGACGACCCTGAACGGTTTCGGCGCAGCATTTTAAACCTGCCGCTGGCGACCAGAGGCGTGAATGCTCAACAGGTGCTTTCGAAGAAGCCTGCTCGTTAGTACTCAACGGGTATGCGGGAACAAATGTGTCACGCCACTTCTATTGTGCAGGAAGAACCTACAGACAACCCTATATGAACCCACTGAGTTCCAAGCGCCTCTGAAAACACAGCTGGTACATACACCAAAAGTACAAACTGTAAGCTGTGCCATTAGAAAAGGACTAATAATTATACACACGGAGCATAGGAGCGGAAAAGGCTAACGACAAAGTATATAATGGATGCATGGGATTGGTCATTTTATGCCCTCGATGACAACTTTTCTAACCGCAGCGTTTCAAGCATACGTATACTATTTAAAAAGAAAGCTTTAAAGAACCCCTTTATTTTAGTAATGAATGCTTTGATTGACCTAGCCCCTAATCTATCTCGCCAAGCGGGTAGCGATGGAAAGTTGTCAAGAATATGGATGTTGCGACTAACCCCCTTGGAAGCAGTTCTGCATAATACAGCAACACACCAGGTCTAAAGCTGGGACATGACGTTATTCTGATTCCCTATGACAAAGAATTTATAATAGACGCATGGTGGGTAGACCAGACTCTTTCACTTTATTTTTTCTGAATACTGGGCTGTGTTGCGGCCGACAGAGACCGTGGGGATAGCTGATATAAGCACAGTGGATATAAGTATCAGATTGCAAAAGCTTACGCACTTCGCTTTGCTGGGATGATCTGGGTTCAGTGAAAGGATGTGTTTGCTTTGAAATAAACTTGTATATGTGTAAAAAATGGGCACACTAAAGTGTATTATCTGCATTCCTCTTTACTGTAGTGTCATCGCGGTGGTCGTGCGCGAATTCTTACAGGTGTTAGCTCTGTGGTAGTACAGTACCGTTACATTCGAAAGCTTTAAGGAGGCACTGAATAACATGACGGTTTGACAGTGTGCCGGAAGGTTAACGGAAATATATGAGGCATTGAGTGTGCGAGCCAAATTTGAAAGTTTATCTTTACTACGATCGCCACGCAGAATCCAGCAGCCGTATTGGATGTGGTGACAACGAGTTCACGCCTGGACGATGTTCAATCTACACACATCCAACGGGATACCTCGCCACGGCCTCTAGGCGATGAGGATGTCCCAGTGCTGATACGGAAATTTATCCAGGAAAATGTCCTCTGAGCCTCCTCTTGTGCTGTCGCTCATTATCTCTACACGGCTGCCCCAACCTTGGAGGGATGAATGAAGAGGGACAGAATGAAGCTTTGTTGATAGAGGTACAGTTATGATGTCGGGGTGGCTGGAGCCGACTAGCATAGCCCTGTTTTCAAGGTAAAGTTGCTTCCTTGGGTCATAGTCGCTTCGTGCCTCTTCCCACTCACCGTCGGAGAAAATGAGAAGGAAAGGGCTGTTCTTTCAGGCCAACGTAGAGCGCGGAACCGTGGCGCGTGCCTCACGCAGGAGAATCGGCAGAGCGATGGAAGGAAGGGGGATGGGAAGTACCACTCGGAAAGGGAGGGTGTCGGACCGGAGGATTCTATGTGGGTTCCTGACCATAAGTGATTTGAGGAGAAGCAGGGGTACTTGGGGTGTGCGAGGCAGCAATAAGTGGCAATGTAGTGGTAAGCTATCAGTCTCGCAGATCCGGCACTATGCAAGAGAACAAGGCTAGGGCCCGCTCGGATTCCGAGTCCTCAAGCGACGTCGTGGGCGGCCTCGCGTCCTCCCGGTCGGGCATGAGCCGGTGTCCAGAGCAGTTCTACTAGGTGGGTTGCGAAATTTTCAAGAAGCTTTTGACGGTCGCTGGCGACATAATACCACAAGCAAAGTCCTAACGGGCGCTTTGGAGTCTGAGATTGTAATAGTGATGTCGGCCTGCGTGATAGCACCAGCCCTGCTGCCGCCTCCTGGACCTCTGGAGGAGGGGTCTTCACGGGGGGGAATTGATGGGAACGGTTCTCTGCATATTTATGACGACGATGGCACATACGTTGTGGCAACCGACGGGCGCGGTGGTCCTATGCGTCACCGATGCTGTACGCGTTGGCTAATTACCCACCGCGCACCGGTGGAGAAAACGATGATGATGTGCGGGGCACGAGCTGAAGGTGGCGGGTATTGTGACAGGGTCAAGGGACAGCCAGTCGGGTAACCTGGACTAAGGTGCCCGTGCGCGAAGAAACGTCGTCCCTCAGGTGGCTGGGTGTCCGTTCTGGTAGCCACGGTGGGTTGTGAGAACCTGTTGCCGCCACCACCATCACCACCACCACCACCACCATAATAATAATATTAATCATCATCATCATCAGCATCATCATCATCAGCCTATTTGGGTCCACTGCAGAACGAAGGCCTCCCCCATTGACCTCCACCCATTTCTGCCTAGTGCTGCCCGTGTCCATTCCTTGCCTCCGAATTTTCTTATTTCATCTCTTCGTCAAGTTAATGGCCTTCCTCTTCAAGTCCCGTCTCGCGGTGTCCGTTCTGTTGTCCTTGGGGTCCACCTGTTGTCTGTTTGTCGTAACACATAGCCAGCTCAAGTCAATTTTTTTTCCTAACCTGGTCTATGACATCATCCATCCGAGTTTGTTACCTAATCCAGGTAGCTCGTTTTGGGTTCCTAAGCGTTACCGCTAACATTATTTTCTCCCTGGCACGTTGAGCGTACCAAAGCTGGCTTTCTAATTGTTTAGTAAGTCGCCAAGCTTCCGCTCCGTATGTCATCACTGGCAGGATGCATTGGCTGAATACCTCTGTTTTTAGGGATAGAGGCGTCTTACTTTTCATTATTTCCGGGTGCTTGCCGAATGCACCCCATCCCAGTCCTATTCTGTGCCTGATTTCTTTCTCGTGGTTTGGGTGCGCGCGGACCATTTGGCCAAAGTAGTTATATTCTTGTACCTGTTCTAGTGTTTCGTCTCCTAGCCTAAAAAAGGCGTGTTCAGTATGTGTATTTATCATCACTTTAGTTTTATTAAGGTTTATCTTTAGCCCCCGCAGCGAAGCTCTGTGATTTTAGTTCCTCAATCATGTTTTCGAGTTGCTCGGCAGATTCACTGAGCAAGGCTATGTCATCTGAAAACCATAAAGGAGCCATGAAGACAAAATACAAGTTAGGTAATTAGAAAGACTGCTTAGTCCCGATAACAATGGTACCAATATCATCGCCACCGTCAAAAAAATAACGGAGATATTAAAGAAAATGTGTGACGCAGTCGCGACCCCCTAGCCAATTTCCCGCAACTTTTCTTTGACGTCACGGAAATTTGTTCGTACGATATCCGGCCGCCTAAATGACCTGTCGCGACGACACATGACTGGACGTCTGTAATGGGGCCTCTAGTTCCATTTGACTATATCACTTGAAAGCTAATGTGCTGTTAACGCACTGAAAATTAGGTTTTATTGTTGGCCTGTATGACGTTATTTTGCTCATAACACGTCACTGTGGCGCAAAATCTTTAAGTTTTTAAATACTTCTTGCTTTTTTTTGTTAAAAAACATCTTTTGTGGCTGTATTGTTGCTGAGTGATATACTGAATCCTAGTTCTTTCAATTTAAATGAAGTTGTAATTTCTCTTCATGGCTCCTTTAATTGGCTCAGGTATTCGCCATTTACCCATTAGCCTAAGTTTTCCCAATCAAGTGTCCTGAATACACTCTCCAGACATGCTGTGGACAATTTTGGTGAAACGGTATCTCCTTATCGCACTCCCCTTCGGATCCGGAATTTATCACTTTGCTTGTGAAGTGTAATTCTGCCGGTGCATTCTTCATATATGTTGTCTAGGGGTCGTAGGTAGGTCTCCTCTATTCCTTGGTCCTTTAAGGCGTTCATCACTGCGGCGGTGCTTACTGAATCGAACGCTTTTTCATAGCCTATAAATATCATGTAAAGTGGTTTATTATACTCTGCGCATATTTTCTATTACTGGGTTGACGACGTGGATGTGATTCATTGTAGAGTATTCTTTTCTGAACCCAGCCTGTTCCCTGGGTTGTTGGAACTCTACTCTGGCGGTTAGGCGGCTAAGTATTATCTTGGTAAATAGCTTGTATAGAACCGTCAGAAGGCTGATGGGTCTGTTGTTCATAAGATCTTTGTTATATCTTTTCTTGTGAATTAAAACTATGTGGACGTCTTTCCAGGCTTTCGGTACTTTTAAAGTCATTAAACATACCTAGAACATTTCAGCAAGCATTTCTAGAAATATATCTCCACCGTCTTTTAGAAGGTATATGGTTATGCCGTCGTCGCCTGCAGCTTTCCATTTTTTCATGCCGTTAAGTGCCTTTTCTACTTCCCCTTTTCTTGATGGGTGAACATCGCAAGCAACGCTTGTAGGCTGGGTACTTTGTGTCGCTCCAGCGTCGGTGGCGTGTAGCCTGGTGTAGAACCGTTCTGGGAATTTTATTATCTCTTCCATATTGTGCATAACGTTGCCCTTTTCATCTCTAAGTGGGTACATTCTGTCTCTGCCAATAGCCAGCTTCCTCCTTGCTGCCTTCAAGCTTTCTCCTCTTTCTAAAGTTTCCTCGATGGCGGCCTTGTCGTACGGACGAATGTTATTTGTTTTGCTTTTGTTTATTAATTTTGACAGCTTCGCTAGTTCAGTTTGATCCACCGTACTCGACAATATCATCTTCTGGCGGTGCGAAATGAGTTCCTTTGTCTGGGTAGTTAGTTTTCCGGTTTGCTTCCTACATGCTGCTTCTCCAGTAGCCGCTGCTGACTGCGTGATTGCTGTCGTTAGGTTATCATTCAGAGTGTCCACACTGTCCTCGTTCTGACCGTCTAGAAGTGCGAACCTGTTCTGAAGGTTTTTTTTTAACTCATGCGTCCTGTCTCTTACTGACCTGACGTTGGGCTTCTTACTTTTTACGAGCTCCCTTCATTCCTTTTTGAGATTTAGCCTTACTTTGCACCTAACCGTCCTACGATCACTGCACCGAATCTTGCTTAGTACCTCCACGTCTTGCAGAATACCTGGATTGTCACTCAGAATGAAGTCAACTTCGCTTTTTGTAATCCCGCCAGGACGTTTCTAAGTCACTTTCCTACTCTTGCGTTTCCGGAAGAATGCGTTCAGTTATTTGAGGTTATTTCTCTCTGCGGACCTTGACAGTTGCGAGTGCCTATTCCAAAATTTCCCACTGATTTTTCTCCTACTCTCTTTGCATCTACTTTTGCGTCAAAGTCTTCCATTACAACCGTTGCCACAGCGTACTAAAGAAAAGCCAGCATGTTTGCCTGCTCGGCTGGTGTCTAATTTTGCCTCTCCTTTGTCCATGCCGTCTTATTCTTACGTCGCTGGGAGGCCATCCCTACCTATGGCGCGTATTCCCGCACAGCCCTTTTCCGGCTATGTTACAGCAATAAACCCCACCCCTGACCCGCAGCCTGACTACCACACGTAAAGCGACCGCGCCCAGAGTCCCAGCTAAACCGACCGCACTGCGGAATTCGCGGCCACATTTTATAATTTTGTCGAAGACGTCCACAGGCTAGACGACATGACTACGACATCTCGGAACGTGACCTAACGGGTACGTGTTGGCGCCACCGATAAGGGCGACTTATCTGTGACACGCCTGTGCCCTTCCACTGCTGATACCCCTAATTACCGCACAAATTTCGTGAACTCCAAAGTCGTTTGCCATCGCCTTTTCGCCAGTCTCTATTGTCACGTGATGGTGGTGGGTGTCTCGACCAGCTCAGAGAGACGGAAGCGGGAGAGCCGTTGCCAGGTTTAACAAAGCACACATTCATTCTGCGCACTCGAAAAAATACTAACACAAACGACAATACAAATAAGCAGCACAAAACCGAGCAACAATGGTTCAATGCAAACTTGAATGTATTTACACCATTGGAAATAATAAATAATTCGAATTCAAAATTCAGTGCAATTCATTAGCAGCCCCTTTCGAATTCCTCACAAGGACAATTGTGTTAGGTACACCTGAAGGCACTCTCAAAGTAAGCAAGCAAGCTCTTTATGGCCTTGCCATAAATTTCTGAAACGCTTCACAAGAAGGCTGCTCATATATTCTTCTTCTCCTTAATGAAGTAGTTCGTACTCTCAGGGGGGGGGGGGGGAATTGCCAGGGCTTGTGCGGCGGCTATTTATTTACTATTAAAATCTTAAATATGGTATTAAAAAAATAAATATAACCACAATTACTCCCTATGGATGGAAAAGAGGAGATGAATTCATTGTTCCACATCTGTGCGTTTCATTTCGTTGACTTCTTCCGTTCACTTCGTCATTGACATGCAGGGACCAATTTTTGGCCGATCTCCTAGTCGCTGTCTTCATGATAAGCCAGCTCCGGAAAGCAAAAAAAAAAAACTTCTGGGAATACCTACGACACAGTCTGAGCAGTCAAGCCAAAAGCAAACTCCCATTGGGCAAATCGATTTGGCTCATTGTGGTCCGTTAAGGGATCTGGCTCATTTTTGATACGAACTACGATTTGCGTTCTTTTACATATTTTCGTTTCACCTTTCTTTTAGGGGATAGTTGCAGAGTTTCTCTTGCCAGTGCAGTTTAGCTTAGTTAGTTTTGCTTTCTCGATCTGGCTCATTTCTAAAAAAACGCCTAAAATGTATATGCAGCATATGAGTGTCATAAATGTGTTTATATGCCTTCACATCAAAGGTGTTCTTATATGAATTTTGTAAAAAGAAGAGCAAAAGAATGTTTCAAATAACATGCTCCAAATAAAACTGCAACAAAGACTACTATTCGACACCACAAAACACACTATAACGCGCATGTTTTCTTCGTTCAATTAATAAACACGTTACCGCATACACATAGCAAAGAACGGGCGGCGGCCATTCCGAGGCATCGGCCTCCCCTCGCCCAACTTTCGCGCCTGGTGCTATTCCCGAGCGGCCCATGAGGCAGCGAACGGCGGCAGGCACAACCGGTACATTGTACTGGAAGCGACCTTTAAAATATTGCTCAAGTCGGTGCGAGCTGGGCAGGACTTAGTAGGGCTTGATTGCTTGCTAGTTGGTTCATAATGTATGAAGGTTCATGCGCAAAAGACGAGGACGAAGGGGAGAGAGGAAAAAACACTCGCCTGTTGTCCTCTCTTGTCTTTGTCGTCGTCTTTTGCGCAAACTTATTCCATCGTAGTGTATGAGTCCGTATGACCAACGTTTTTAGATTAGGTCAGTCGGGAAAGAGCGCCCCCGCCATGCCACAGAAACGGCCTCAGCCCGTATCCCGCGAAGCGGTGGCGCTTCGGTTTGCGTTAGGATAGGGTGCCTCGATGCGCGCGCCCCCCCCGCCTCCCCGTTCAGGGTGGTGCCATTCTTTGATGGAGCCGATGCCACCAAAACTGGTTTGCTCTCGACGCCGCCGCCATGTTCATGCCCAGCTAGCGCGCCGGCCGGTGCTGGTAGTGGGAAGTTGCGAACTGTGAGCGTAGTTCGCCGGTTGTCGTCGGCACAAAACGCCCTGCTGCTGCGTGCCGCAGAGGAGTATCCACTCCAGGAATGGTTGGCGGATGTTTCAGTTCCCAAGGGACCCGAAAAGAAGAATTCTATGGACTGCAAGAATCAAGCGGGACAAGTGGCAGCCTACGAACACCTCGTGCGTATGCAGTGTGAGTACGGCGGCGCTTCCTGAGAATAGTTTTTTGTTCCGCGTGAATTTATTATTCTGTGTTATTTGTGATACGGTGTTCTGCGCGTTTGTAAGTGTGTTTCAGCGTTTCGGTGCTGCGAAAAAATCAATATTTGAGTTTCCAGACGGGGCAGCTCAACTAGGAGAAAGCTGTGCTTAAGGGACTGCCCACAGTTTACCAGATAATGTTCTGGCCCCCCATAGTACAACCAATGTTCATTCACGTTCATTGAACGTTACTCGCTTCTGCGGAATAGCTTGCAAATCATCATAGTGCTGTTTGAAATGTCGCAGTTGCAGTAAAGTTCGTAACTACACATTCGGAAAATAGTTAGGAGCGTATGAAGCACAGCAGCGTTGACGTGAGAACACTGGTGATATCTCGCGAAGGAAATAAATTTACGACCTTCTATGAACGATCGCAGGCTCATTTTGAAGAGGACAGCTTCGAGCAAAACAGGGCGGATGGGTGGAAAAAGCTAAAGCCAAATGCCGTGCCTACAGTGTTTTCCTTCAGACGTAAGTTATAACTTCCTTTTTTCCGCGTGCTTGTACACATAATTTAGCATTATTCGCCACTGCATTCTTATGATTTCATTGTGTGGCCGTGTACGCATGCAGCGCATTTTTGTTTTGATAGCAGCGCTTATAATTACAATAGAGTTTAACCGTAAGTGGGCACTAAAAAGAAGGTCGAACTTGTTTTGTTTCTAGATATTAGAGTTGTGGTGGCGGAACTTTGTCATTTGTTTTTGCGTTTAAATATAACGAATGTAGGTATATAGGAGTTGATTTTTTTCTTGCACTGTGGTGGATGTGACATTGGATCACAGCTCTCTGGGGGGAGGAGCAGGGGTGGCGTTTTTACGCTGTTTTTGCGTCTGTAAACTAGGAAAAAGGGCACCGGGCACGAAGTTTGTTACTTTGCCCGAAAATGACGTTTTGTCTCTCTGCAGAGGACTACAGGCGTTTTAAATGTGCAACAGTAACACTCATAGCAGCAGTGGTTGCGGGCATCTGTGCACCGCCTAATTGTGTTCCCTGCTTTCTTCAGGCTGTATCAACGTCGACAATCGGCCGCTTACGCACGTGGCATCCTGGACTGCTTCCGGATCCCGCTGTGTGGCGACTGCTGCTAGGCTCCTCCCACAGCGCCTGCGTGGCCTGTCTGCCTACTCCTTTATAAGCGACGCATCATCACAGCACCTCACGCATAGCAGCAGTGGTTGCGGGCATCTGTGCACCGCCTAATTGTGTTCCCTGCTTTCTTCAGGCTGTATCAACGTCGACAATCGGCCGCTTACGCACGTGGCATCCTGGACTGCTTCCGGATCCCGCTGTGTGGCGACTGCTTGTAGGCTCCTCCCACAGCGCCTGCGTGGCCTGTCTGCCTACTCCTTTATAAGCGACGCGTCACCACAGCACCTCACTCATAGCAGCAGTGGTTGCGGGCATCTGTGCACCGCCTAATTGTGTTCCCTGCTTTCTTCAGGCTGTATCAACGTCGACAATCGGCCGCTTACGCACGTGGCATCCTGGACTGCTTCCGGATCCCGCTGTGTGGCGACTGCTGCTAGGCTCCTCCCACAGCGCCTGCGTGGCCTGTCTGCCTACTCCTTTATAAGCGACGCATCACCACAGCACCTCACGCATAGCAGCAGTGGTTGCGGGCATCTGTGCACCGCCTAATTGTGTTCCCTGCTTTCTTCAGGCTGTATCAACGTCGACAATCGGCCGCTTACGCACGTGGCATCCTGGACTGCTTCCGGATCCCGCTGTGTGGCGACTGCTGCTAGGCTCCTCCCACAGCGCCTGCGTGGCCTGTCTGCCTACTCCTTTATAAGCGACGCGTCACCACAGCACCTCACTCATAGCAGCAGTGGTTGCGGGCATCTGTGCACCGCCTAATTGTGTTCCCTGCTTTCTTCAGGCTGTATCAACGTCGACAATCGGCCGCTTACGCACGTGGCATCCTGGACTGCTTCCGGATCCCACTGTGTGGCGACTGCTGCTAGGCTCCTCCCACAGCGCCTGCGTGGCCTGTCTGCCTACTCCTTTATAAGCGACGCATCACCACAGCACCTCACTCATAGCAGCAGTGGTTGCGGGCATCTGTGCACCGCCTAATTGTGTTCCCTGCTTTCTTCAGGCTGTATCAACGTCGACAATCGGCCGCTTACGCACGTGGCATCCTGGACTGCTTCCGGATCCCGCTGTGTGGCGACTGCTGCTAGGCTCCTCCCACAGCGCCTGCGTGGCCTGTCTTCCTACTCCTTTATAAGCGACGCGTCACCACAGCACCTCACTCATAGCAGCAGTGGTTGCGGGCATCTGTGCACCGCCTAATTGTGTTCCCTGCTTTCTTCAGGCTGTATCAACGTCGACAATCGGCCGCTTACGCACGTGGCATCCTGGACTGCTTCCGGATCCCGCTGTATGGCGACTGCTGCTAGGCTCCTCCCACAGCGCCTGCGTGGCCTGTCTGCCTACTCCTTTATAAGCGACGCATCACCACAGCACCTCACTCATAGCAGCAGTGGTTGCGGGCATCTGTGCACCGCCTAATTGTGTTCCCTGCTTTCTTCAGGCTGTATCAACGTCGACAATCGGCCGCTTACGCACGTGGCATCCTGGACTGCTTCCGGATCCCGCTGTGTGGCGACTGCTGCTAGGCTCCTCCCACAGCGCCTGCGTGGCCTGTCTGCCTACTCCTTTATAAGCGACGCATCACCACAGCACCTCACTCATAGCAGCAGTGGTTGCGGGCATCTGTGCACCGCCTAATTGTGTTCCCTGCTTTCTTCAGGCTGTATCAACGTCGACAATCGGCCGCTTATGCACGTGGCATCCTGGACTGCTTCCGGATCCCGCTGTGTGGCGACTGCTGCTAGGCTCCTCCCACAGCGCCTGCGTGGCCTGTCTGCCTACTCCTTTATAAGCGACGCATCATCACAGCACCTCACGCATAGCAGCAGTGGTTGCGGGCATCTGTGCACCGCCTAATTGTGTTCCCTGCTTTCTTCAGGCTGTATCAACGTCGACAATCGGCCGCTTACGCACGTGGCATCCTGGACTGCTTCCGGATCCCGCTGTGTGGCGACTGCTGCTAGGCTCCTCCCACAGCGCCTGCGTGGCCTGTCTGCCTACTTCTTTATAAGCGACGCATCACCACAGCACCTCACTCATAGCAGCAGTGGTTGCGGGCATCTGTGCACCGCCTAATTGTGTTCCCTGCTTTCTTCAGGCTGTATCAACGTCGACAATCGGCCGCTTACGCACGTGGCATCCTGGACTGCTTCCGGATCCCGCTGTATGGCGACTGCTGCTAGGCTCCTCCCACAGCGCCTGCGTGGCCTGTCTGCCTACTCCTTTATAAGCGACGCATCACCACAGCACCTCACGCATAGCAGCAGTGGTTGCGGGCATCTGTGCACCGCCTAATTGTGTTCCCTGCTTTCTTCAGGCTGTATCAACGTCGACAATCGGCCGCTTACGCACGTGGCATCCTGGACTGCTTCCGGATCCCGCTGTGTGGCGACTGCTGCTAGGCTCCTCCCACAGCGCCTGCGTGGCCTGTCTGCCTACTCCTTTATAAGCGACGCATCATCACAGCACCTCACGCATAGCAGCAGTGGTTGCGGGCATCTGTGCACCGCCTAATTGTGTTCCCTGCTTTCTTCAGGCTGTATCAACGTCGACAATCGGCCGCTTACGCACGTGGCATCCTGGACTGCTTCCGGATCCCGCTGTGTGGCGACTGCTTGTAGGCTCCTCCCACAGCGCCTGCGTGGCCTGTCTGCCTACTCCTTTATAAGCGACGCGTCACCACAGCACCTCACTCATAGCAGCAGTGGTTGCGGGCATCTGTGCACCGCCTAATTGTGTTCCCTGCTTTCTTCAGGCTGTATCAACGTCGACAATCGGCCGCTTACGCACGTGGCATCCTGGACTGCTTCCGGATCCCGCTGTGTGGCGACTGCTGCTAGGCTCCTCCCACAGCGCCTGCGTGGCCTGTCTGCCTACTCCTTTATAAGCGACGCATCACCACAGCACCTCACGCATAGCAGCAGTGGTTGCGGGCATCTGTGCACCGCCTAATTGTGTTCCCTGCTTTCTTCAGGCTGTATCAACGTCGACAATCGGCCGCTTACGCACGTGGCATCCTGGACTGCTTCCGGATCCCGCTGTGTGGCGACTGCTGCTAGGCTCCTCCCACAGCGCCTGCGTGGCCTGTCTGCCTACTCCTTTATAAGCGACGCGTCACCACAGCACCTCACTCATAGCAGCAGTGGTTGCGGGCATCTGTGCACCGCCTAATTGTGTTCCCTGCTTTCTTCAGGCTGTATCAACGTCGACAATCGGCCGCTTACGCACGTGGCATCCTGGACTGCTTCCGGATCCCACTGTGTGGCGACTGCTGCTAGGCTCCTCCCACAGCGCCTGCGTGGCCTGTCTGCCTACTCCTTTATAAGCGACGCATCACCACAGCACCTCACTCATAGCAGCAGTGGTTGCGGGCATCTGTGCACCGCCTAATTGTGTTCCCTGCTTTCTTCAGGCTGTATCAACGTCGACAATCGGCCGCTTACGCACGTGGCATCCTGGACTGCTTCCGGATCCCGCTGTGTGGCGACTGCTGCTAGGCTCCTCCCACAGCGCCTGCGTGGCCTGTCTGCCTACTCCTTTATAAGCGACGCATCACCACAGCACCTCACTCATAGCAGCAGTGGTTGCGGGCATCTGTGCACCGCCTAATTGTGTTCCCTGCTTTCTTCAGGCTGTATCAACGTCGACAATCGGCCGCTTACGCACGTGGCATCCTGGACTGCTTCCGGATCCCGCTGTGTGGCGACTGCTGCTAGGCTCCTCCCACAGCGCCTGCGTGGCCTGTCTTCCTACTCCTTTATAAGCGACGCGTCACCACAGCACCTCACTCATAGCAGCAGTGGTTGCGGGCATCTGTGCACCGCCTAATTGTGTTCCCTGCTTTCTTCAGGCTGTATCAACGTCGACAATCGGCCGCTTACGCACGTGGCATCCTGGACTGCTTCCGGATCCCGCTGTATGGCGACTGCTGCTAGGCTCCTCCCACAGCGCCTGCGTGGCCTGTCTGCCTACTCCTTTATAAGCGACGCATCACCACAGCACCTCACTCATAGCAGCAGTGGTTGCGGGCATCTGTGCACCGCCTAATTGTGTTCCCTGCTTTCTTCAGGCTGTATCAACGTCGACAATCGGCCGCTTACGCACGTGGCATCCTGGACTGCTTCCGGATCCCGCTGTGTGGCGACTGCTGCTAGGCTCCTCCCACAGCGCCTGCGTGGCCTGTCTGCCTACTCCTTTATAAGCGACGCATCACCACAGCACCTCACTCATAGCAGCAGTGGTTGCGGGCATCTGTGCACCGCCTAATTGTGTTCCCTGCTTTCTTCAGGCTGTATCAACGTCGACAATCGGCCGCTTACGCACGTGGCATCCTGGACTGCTTCCGGATCCCGCTGTGTGGCGACTGCTGCTAGGCTCCTCCCACAGCGCCTGCGTGGCCTGTCTGCCTACTCCTTTATAAGCGACGCATCATCACAGCACCTCACGCATAG
Organism: Haemaphysalis longicornis; assembly: GCF_048455015.1. NCBI lineage: Eukaryota > Metazoa > Arthropoda > Arachnida > Ixodida > Ixodidae > Haemaphysalis > Haemaphysalis longicornis. The sequence continues at coordinate 15,322,906 of NW_027526204.1, forward strand.
CAGCAGTGGTTGCGGGCATCTGTGCACCGCCTAATTGTGTTCCCTGCTTTCTTCAGGCTGTATCAACGTCGACAATCGGCCGCTTACGCACGTGGCATCCTGGACTGCTTCCGGATCCCGCTGTGTGGCGACTGCTGCTAGGCTCCTCCCACAGCGCCTGCGTGGCCTGTCTGCCTACTTCTTTATAAGCGACGCATCACCACAGCACCTCACTCATAGCAGCAGTGGTTGCGGGCATCTGTGCACCGCCTAATTGTGTTCCCTGCTTTCTTCAGGCTGTATCAACGTCGACAATCGGCCGCTTACGCACGTGGCATCCTGGACTGCTTCCGGATCCCGCTGTATGGCGACTGCTGCTAGGCTCCTCCCACAGCGCCTGCGTGGCCTGTCTGCCTACTCCTTTATAAGCGACGCATCACCACAGCACCTCACGCATAGCAGCAGTGGTTGCGGGCATCTGTGCACCGCCTAATTGTGTTCCCTGCTTTCTTCAGGCTGTATCAACGTCGACAATCGGCCGCTTACGCACGTGGCATCCTGGACTGCTTCCGGATCCCGCTGTGTGGCGACTGGTGCTAGGCTCCTCCCACAGCGCCTGCGTGGCCTGTCTGCCTACTCCTTTATAAGCGACGCATCACCACAGCACCTCACTCATAGCAGCAGTGGTTGCGGGCATCTGTGCACCGCCTAATTGTGTTCCCTGCTTTCTTCAGGCTGTATCAACGTCGACAATCGGCCGCTTACGCACGTGGCATCCTGGACTGCTTCCGGATCCCGCTGTGTGGCGACTGCTGCTAGGCTCCTCCCACAGCGCCTGCGTGGCCTGTCTGCCTACTCCTTTATAAGCGACGCGTCACCACAGCACCTCACTCATAGCAGCAGTGGTTGCGGGCATCTGTGCACCGCCTAATTGTGTTCCCTGCTTTCTTCAGGCTGTATCAACGTCGACAATCGGCCGCTTACGCACGTGGCATCCTGGACTGCTTCCGGATCCCGCTGTATGGCGACTGCTGCTAGGCTCCTCCCACAGCGCCTGCGTGGCCTGTCTGCCTACTCCTTTATAAGCGACGCATCACCACAGCACCTCACGCATAGCAGCAGTGGTTGCGGGCATCTGTGCACCGCCTAATTGTGTTCCCTGCTTTCTTCAGGCTGTATCAACGTCGACAATCGGCCGCTTACGCACGTGGCATCCTGGACTGCTTCCGGATCCCGCTGTGTGGCGACTGCTGCTAGGCTCCTCCCACAGCGCCTGCGTGGCCTGTCTGCCTACTCCTTTATAAGCGACGCATCACCACAGCACCTCACTCATAGCAGCAGTGGTTGCGGGCATCTGTGCACCGCCTAATTGTGTTCCCTGCTTTCTTCAGGCTGTATCAACGTCGACAATCGGCCGCTTACGCACGTGGCATCCTGGACTGCTTCCGGATCCCGCTGTGTGGCGACTGGTGCTAGGCTCCTCCCACAGCGCCTGCGTGGCCTGTCTGCCTACTCCTTTATAAGCGACGCATCACCACAGCACCTCACTCATAGCAGCAGTGGTTGCGGGCATCTGTGCACCGCCTAATTGTGTTCCCTGCTTTCTTCAGGCTGTATCAACGTCGACAATCGGCCGCTTACGCACGTGGCATCCTGGACTGCTTCCGGATCCCGCTGTGTGGCGACTGCTGCTAGGCTCCTCCCACAGCGCCTGCGTGGCCTGTCTGCCTACTCCTTTATAAGCGACGCGTCACCACAGCACCTCACTCATAGCAGCAGTGGTTGCGGGCATCTGTGCACCGCCTAATTGTGTTCCCTGCTTTCTTCAGGCTGTATCAACGTCGACAATCGGCCGCTTACGCACGTGGCATCCTGGACTGCTTCCGGATCCCGCTGTGTGGCGACTGCTGCTAGGCTCCTCCCACAGCGCCTGCGTGGCCTGTCTGCCTACTCCTTTATAAGCGACGCATCACCACAGCACCTCACGCATAGCAGCAGTGGTTGCGGGCATCTGTGCACCGCCTAATTGTGTTCCCTGCTTTCTTCAGGCTGTATCAACGTCGACAATCGGCCGCTTACGCACGTGGCATCCTGGACTGCTTCCGGATCCCGCTGTGTGGCGACTGCTGCTAGGCTCCTCCCACAGCGCCTGCGTGGCCTGTCTGCCTACTCCTTTATAAGCGACGCGTCACCACAGCACCTCACTCATAGCAGCAGTGGTTGCGGGCATCTGTGCACCGCCTAATTGTGTTCCCTGCTTTCTTCAGGCTGTATCAACGTCGACAATCGGCCGCTTACGCACGTGGCATCCTGGACTGCTTCCGGATCCCGCTGTGTGGCGACTGCTGCTAGGCTCCTCCCACAGCGCCTGCGTGGCCTGTCTGCCTACTCCTTTATAAGCGACGCATCACCACAGCACCTCACTCATAGCAGCAGTGGTTGCGGGCATCTGTGCACCGCCTAATTGTGTTCCCTGCTTTCTTCAGGCTGTATCAACGTCGACAATCGGCCGCTTACGCACGTGGCATCCTGGACTGCTTCCGGATCCCGCTGTGTGGCGACTGGTGCTAGGCTCCTCCCACAGCGCCTGCGTGGCCTGTCTGCCTACTCCTTTATAAGCGACGCATCACCACAGCACCTCACGCATAGCAGCAGTGGTTGCGGGCATCTGTGCACCGCCTAATTGTGTTCCCTGCTTTCTTCAGGTTAGTTCACTTCACTGTGTACTCGTAACGCTGGATTGTTAGAAGTGTTGTTGCCGCAACTGCTGCTGCTATTCAGTGCTATTTTCCCCCGCTTGTGTTTGCCCAGTTGTCGCAACTGTCGCTGCAACAATGGTTACCAATGCTGAACTGGCGAAAAAAGTTGAAGAGCTCGAAGCGAATTTTGACGCAAAGCTGAACAATCTTGTGTCTAAGCTCGTTGTAGGTGTGATAGCTAAACTGCAAGAGGCAGGCGTCGACGTTGGCATGCTCCAGACTGATATCGCGAATATGGACGAAAGCCTCTTATTCATCAATGAAATCACTGAAAAAACGCTACACGGGCAGCGGGAACTTCTCGCAGCAAACAAAAACCTAAGGACTGAGAACGATGCGCTCAAGAAAAGAGTTGCCGACTTGGAACAATATAAGCGCTTGAACAACGTGGAAATCAGGGGGATTCCAACAACGCAGGCCGAGGATTGTAGCGCGATTGTTGTTGCGATAGGCAACCAGGCCAACAGCCCAATCTCGGCTTCTGATCTCGACATCGTTCATCGCGTGCCGGCCAAATCAGGACAGTGTAACATAATTGCCCGTTTTTGCTCACGAGCAAAGAAGAATGAATTTGTGAAGATGGCTCGTAAGGCCTGGCTGGACACGCAAAGTCTTGATTTCCCAGGAGAAAACCCAGCGCCCGTGTACATAAACGAACACCTATCACCTGATAACAAACGATTGTTTGGGAAGGCGGTGGCACTCAAAAAGGAGAAAAACTGGCGTTTTCTTTGCACTGAAAACTGCCAAATCAAAGCCCGTCAATCTGAAGACAGCAAGGTCTTCCGCATCATGTCCGAGTCTGACCTAAGGATCTTTGCCTAGCTTCGTGCTCTGGGCCTAGCTAGCAATTGGATCGCTTCACAATGACATCCTACCTTTCACCCTCCGAACACGCTTCATATTTCTCGGTTCCCTGCATTTCACTCATTCATTTCAATGCCCGTAGCCTGCGCAAGCATGCTGATGATATCGCCAACCTTCTGTCGTCCATAAAACACCACTTCTCGGTAATCTGCATCCGTGAAACATGGTTAACATCGAATGATAGAGACTTGTACAGTTTTCCCTCGTATTCTTCTGAATATTGTCATCGCGGAAATAGCAGCCATGGCGGCGCAGCCATATTTGTTTCGTCATCACTCCAGTACCGGAGGCATTTTGATCTGGAAATTAAAGGGGCACTGACACAAAATTTTGAAGGCGAGATAACGTCGGAGATAGATTGGCGGGAACACATATACATCATCTGCAAAATATCAGCGGCGAATACAGCCTAGAACATATTTAAAATCAATTTTGAAGTGTGCGAAACGCAACCGAGCAGCCAGCAGAGGACCACGCGCAATTGTAAATAAACAACATCCAAACACGTCACGAGTTTGTGTTTGCCGCTTCCGCACTACCGGCGTTTTACGCGGGCTCGCCCGGCTCGCCGCTCCAATCGGAGGGCCGGAGGGCGGAGCTTCTGCTCTCGAGAACGAACGACCCGATCGTTGGCGGCGGAGGCGCCGTGATTTCGTCAGCTAATCGGGCAGCTGGCCGCGTCCAAAGTTCTACAGCGATTCCAGGCACTCTGTTTCTATTGTTACGAGGCAGAAGCACGCAAATGCAGTGTATTGATTGAAATTACAATGCTTAGCAATGCCAGCGGGAAAGTACACAGACCGGTAGCTGGAAGCCCTTCTTCCTCTTCTAAAGTTCAGCCCAAACGGCACATAGCCGTAGCTACCCTCATCGTCCTCTTCCAACTGTTCCGTGACACAACCCCCCCGGCGGGAAGACGCCGCCACGGCGTCTGGGGACATAACTTCTAGGTGTTGGGGTGGTAAGGCTTGAGCCGGGCCACGTGAACAAGGTCCGTGTGAGGCTGGGCAGAGGAAGACGGGTACGGCGTGATTTCGTACGTGACGTCGGTGACGCGGCGCAACACGCGATAAGGGCCGGTGTAAGGAGAAAGTAGTTTGGTCGAAAGTCCTACATGACGCTGGGGTGACCACAGTAGCACTAATGAACCTGGATGGAACTGGACATTGACGTGGTGGCGATCATAGAGGGACTTCTGCGATGCTTGCGACGAAGTGAGGCGTGTGCGAGCGATCTGACGAGCGAGATCAGCCTGTGCAATGGCGTCGCTGACGTACTGACTAGGAGGAGCTGAGGCAGGCGAGACAAGGGTATCCAAGGGTAAAGCGGGTTCCCTGCCGAAGAGCAAGTAGAAAGGGGAGTAACCAGCTGTTTCATGGCGGGAGGAATTGTAGGCGAAGGTTACAAATGGCAAGGCGGCATCCCAATCCCGGTGGTCGGAGGAAACGTACATAGAAAGCATGTTGAGCAGCGTGCGGTTTAGTCGCTCCGTGAGGCCGTTAGTTTGACGGTGGTAAGCGGTAGTCAATTTATGCTTAGTGGAACAGGAATGAAGAATGTCCGCAATGACTTTAGAGAGGAAATTGCGGCCCCGATCGGTCAAGAGCTGTCGAGGTGCTCCATGATGCAGGATGACGTCGTAAAGGAAGAAGTCAGCGACGTCAGTTGCGCAGCTAGTGGGTAGAGCCCGTGTTATGGCGTAGCGTGTTGCATAATCTGTTGCAACGGCAACCCACTTATTACCAGAAGTGGATGCAGGAAAAGGCCCCAGGAGGTCGAGACCGACGCGGGCGAAGGGTTCGTGAGGGATAGGAAGGGGCTGAAGGAGTCCAGCAGGCAATTTGCAGGGAACCTTTCGCCGTTGACACTGGTCACAAGCTTGAACATACTTCTTGACCGAACGGTACAAGCCAGGCCAAAAGAAACGGCGGCGTGCGCGAGCGTATGTGCGCGTAACGCCAAGGTGACCAGAAAGTGGATGGTCATGAAGTTGTTCAAGGACAGTGGAACGCAAGTGAGGGGGTATGACAGGCAACAGTTCTGGGCCATCGTTTTGAAAGTTCTGATGGTATAAGACGCCGTCCTGCAGTACGTAATTCCGGGAGGTTCGATGAGGGCAATTTGTACGGAGGCGATCGATTATTGATCGGAGGAAGGGGTCTCGGTATTGTTCCGCACCGATTTGCAGCAGTGCGGAGATGGAAAAAATACAGGCCTCTGTGTCAGTCCAGGCTACGTCTGGAGGATCCACGGGGTAACGCGATAAACAGTCGGCATCACGGTGCAACCGTCCCGATTTGTACACGACTGAAAACGAGTATTCTTGCAAACGCAAAGCCCAGCGGCCAAGGCGGCCCGTAGGATCTTTTAGTGATTGCAGCCAGCACAAGGCGTGGTGATCCGTGACCACAGAAAACGGACGGCCAAAGAGATATGGGCGGAATTTCGCCACTGCCCACACGAGAGCAAGACACTCGCGTTCGGTTATGGAATAGTTGCGCTCGGCGACCGAAAGGAGGCGGCTGGCGTACGCGATCACGCGGACTTCGCCAGACTGGTGCTGCACTAAGACCGCTCCTATGCCGTGACCGCTGGCGTCAGTGCGTAGTTCGGTTGGAGCAGAAATATCAAAGTGGGCTAGAATAGGAGTGGTAGTAAGCCTATCAATAAGCGTGGAAAAGGCCTCAGCTTGTGCAGATTCCCACGTGAATGGAACGTCTTTCTTGAGGAGGTCGGTTAAAGGCCTGGCAATATGGGCGAAATTTTGTATGAAGCGGCGGAAGTAGGAGCATAGCCCAAGAAAGCTTCTGATGTCTTTTGCGGTGCACGGTTGGGGAAAGTTTTTGACTGCGTGTATTTTGGCTGGATCGGGCTGCACGCCGCGGGCATCCACGACGTGACCAAGAATTTGAAGTTGACGTTGGGCGAATCGGCATTTCGATGAATTCAATTGAAGACCTGCGTGACGGAAAACAGACAGGACCGTGGATAAACGTTCTAAATGCGTTTCAAAGGTCGGAGAGAAAACGATGACGTCATCGAGGTAGCACAAGCAGGTGGTCCATTTGAGGCCGTGAAGGAGAGCGTCCATCATTCTTTCGAACGTGGCAGGCGCGTTACATAGGCCGAAAGGCATTACCTTAAATTGGTAGAGACCATCCGGTGTAATAAAGGCGGTTTTCTCTCGGTCCATTTCATCCACGGCGATTTGCCAATAACCGGAACGTAGGTCGATGGAAGAAAAATAATTTGCTCCGTGGAGGCAATCAAGGGCGCCGTCAATTCGGGGAAGAGGGTACACGTCCTTTTTCGTTATGTGGTTCAGGTGACGGTAATCGACGCAAAATCTCCACGTGTTGTCCTTTTTAACCAGTACAACCGGTGACGCCCAAGGGCTGCAAGAGGGCTCGATGATGTCCTTAGCGAGCATTTTGTCGACTTCGTCTTGTATAATTCGACGTTCCGTGGCGGATACGCGGTATGGCCTGCGGTGGATCGGGCGGGCGTCACCCGTGTATATACGGTGCTTGACTACACTTGTCTGGCCGAGAGGGCGAGTGCCAAAGTCAAAAATGTCGCTGTAAGAGTGCAGGAGGCGATAAAGGACTGCAGTATTCTCGTGCGAGAGATCGGGTGCCATCATTGTTCTGAATGCATTTTTCGGTGAAGGGGAGGTGCAGGAACCGGCAGCGGTTGCCGGCGAGGCAGAAGGAAGGGTCAAGAGGTCGCACTGGTCCAATGGGTGAGCCGTCGCGATGGTCATGCCACCAGGAATAATTTGCGGACTAGCGCCAAAATTAAGCAAAGGTAGAGTAGTGCGGTTGTTGCAAACACGCACCACGGTGTGCGGAAGGGCCACGTCTCGGCTGAGTAGAGCGTCAATTTGTGGGGCAAGGAAGTAGTCACCGTCGGGAACAGGAGGCGACGTAGAAAGCAGGACATTAGTAGCAGCTCGCGGGGTGAGACGAATGAACTCCGCCGAATGTAAGCGACATTGCACTTCCTCGGGCACACTTTCAGGGCAAGGTAGGTCAAAGCTGATGGCGCCTTCCGAACAGTCGATAAGCGCAGAATGTTCAGAAAGAAAATCAAGGCCCAGAATGAGGTCATGGGGGCAGTGGGGCAAAACAGTAAACAAAGCGGGGACTGGGTGATCGGCAATGGTGACGCGGGCTGTACACATACCGACAACGGTAGGGGAAGTTCCATCGGCAATACGAAGAACACGGGATGGGGCAGGAGTGAGCACTTTCTTGAGGCGGCTGCAAAGGTTCGCACTTATCACTGATATGTTCGCGCCCGTGTCAATTAGCGCCTGGACAGGAACTCCATCAACAAGGACATTAAGAAGATTGCAAGGTGCAGGTAAAGCGGGCAGAGGATTTTCGGTCGGGATCGTCGATGCAGCATCACCTCTGAGAGCTGCACGATCTAGTTTTCCGGGAAGAGGCGGCCGGGGCGGGACGGCGACATCGGACGGCGAGCTTCGGGGGACAGGGACTGGCGACGATGAGGCGAGGACGAACGGCTAAGTCTCGTGAACGAAGCAGCGGTGTCGGCACTGTTGGTATCACGATCGGGTGAAAATCGTCGGGGAGCATTCTCAGGTCGCCGGGAAGTGTAGTACGAAGTACGGACAGCGTCGTAAGGGCGATTGCGGCAGTAACGGGAGACGTGTCCGATACGATGGCAACAAAAGCAAATCGGACGGTCGTCAGGGGTGCGCCAGGCAGCCGGATTGCGGAAACGACGAGGCGTGGTATGATAGATGGGTGCGGGGCTTTGCAGAACCGGGTAGACGTCCTGACGATTCATGGCGCAAACGGGGCGAAGGCCCAAGTTGTCGAGTTCTTGGCGGACGACAGCTTGAATAGCAGAAATGGATGGGCTGTCGCCGCTGGGTGTTGTGAGCGGGGCTGGCGACATGGCCTCAATTTCTCTACGAATTATTCTGGTGAGCGTCTCAGGTGGTGCAGGTGGGGCGACGTCGCGTGGGCGAAGCAGCACATCGTCGCAGGACGAAGTAGCGGCCGTATTCGGAAGGCGGACGAAGTTTTTGGCAATACGGCGGCTTTTGGCTGGCTCCAAGCGTCGGCACTCTGCAATGATGTCATCCACGTTTGAGCTGTTCTTGAAAACTAGTAAATTGAAAGCGTCGTCCGCAATGCCTTTTAAGATGTGCCCAACCTTTTCTTCCTCAGGCATTGCCCGGTCAACCTTGACACACAGAGCAAGTACATCGTGAATATATGCACTGTACGATTCGGTTGAACTCTGGACACGAGACGCGAGGTCGATCTTGGCGGCAAGCTGATGGTGAGGAGCGTTTCCAAACGCTGCCCGTAGCTTCTCCTTGAAGACGTCCCAGCTGGTCAATGTCTCTTCGTTGGTGTCGTACCATGTCAGTGCTGTGCCTTTCAGGCAACACGCAGCATTGGCCAACATTACTGTGGGATCCCACCTGTTAAGTCGGCTGACCCGCTCGAACATACGGATCCACTCATCAGCGTCGACTCCATCGTTGCCGGTAAACATTCCAGGTTCTCGAGGGTGAGACACGATGATGGGGGGAATGGCAGCGCCTGAAGGAGGGTCGGTGCTGTTAGGCATCCTGGATGGCTGCATTTGACGACCGCTTCGGAGTTCCGTGGTAAATGGGGAAAGCCCGCTACCTCCACCAAGATGTTACGAGGCAGAAGCACGCAAATGCAGTGTATTGATTGAAATTACAATGCTTAGCAATGCCAGCGGGAAAGTACACAGACCGGTAGCTGGAAGCCCTTCTTCCTCTTCTAAAGTTCAGCCCAAACGGCACATAGCCGTAGCTACCCTCATCGTCTTCTTCCAACTGTTCCGTGACACTATTACTGTTTATTACCATTGGATGCGAAAACGCGCCGGAGGCACGAAAAGCCCACTGAGCTAGCCGCATGGTCGCTGTGCAGGCGGCGGCCACGGCCGCGAAGTGGCCCAGGCCGGTGCAGGTAGCTCGAATGATAGCTTGTTACCGCTGCACGAAATTGTCCCCAAGTCCTGACCATGGAGGTTTACATGAGAAAGGAGTTAATGATGCGATGGCGGGTTGCATTAAAAATTGTCATCTGCACCGCTTACGAGAGCGGCACTCGAATATCCGCCGCAGTGGCTATCGCCCTCGCCATGACCGAACCGGACTGCGACACTATCCTCAGTGATTCGCAACAAGCCCTCCGCAACTTCGCAAGAGGACGCATCAACCCCCAAGCCGCCCGCATTGTAGAGCGAACAGCAATCTCGCCAGGCCTACGCAAGGAACTAAGATGGATCCCCGCCCATGCGGGAAATTGTTCACCGTATGCACCGAACCACAATGAGACGGCCCACAGGGAAGCACGCGCTCTCACCCACCGCGCCCCCACCGCAAGTGCCCGTCCGGAGTGGGAATGGTGGACGGCGGCTGAAGACTCACCGAGTGGATACGGAGAAATCCTCAAGAACATGAGGGCTGCTCGCCAGCTATACCCCTCACCCCACAAATCTCTAAGCAGGGAAGAAGCCGTACACCTACGACGCCTCCAAACTGCGTCGGTCCTCACACCGGCGCTCCTCCATCACATGTACCCCGACGATTATCCGAGCGCACAGTGCGACATCTGCAAACAAGGTACGGCCAATCGCTGGCACATCCTATGGGACTGTGCAGCCATACAAGACGGCGTCAGCTTCACAGAATACCCCGCAGATCTCCAAATCGCCATCACCTCAACCAACAAGTCGGATCAAGAGTGGGCCATCCAGCAGGTTCTCAAGGCGCTCGAAAGGCACGGACTCCGCAAAGGGGTTCCTGTCGAGTAGGGCTGCCCAAGAGGATGCAACGCACGGCCACGTTGAGGTCGGCCCGTCAACCGGGCTTTACCTACTGCAGGATTTACACAATAAAGTCCTTTCCATCCATCCATCCCTGAGCCGAACACATCTATAGGCGGACCTGTAGGCAGACCGGCCGGCTGCTCCCAGCGCGCGTCTTGCCACCCACCGCCTCGAGCGTCGCGCGCCGTTCTTTAGCCGCGGTAGCATTTGCACTCGCAGCGCCTGCGTCACATTCACGGTCGCTTTTTAATTAAGCGCCTCACGAGATCAGTACGTGGGGGCATTCGCAGAAACTGCCGTCGATGCGGATTCGACAGTGCTACGGCGGCTCTGCTCTGTGATATCCCTCCGACGGTCACGTGGTCAGCTTTGTTCACACAAAATCCACAAAATCCATCGTTTCGCGGCACTCGCTGAAACCGAAACTGCGACTGGCCGCATTTAAAATCCCTCTAATTAAACAACCGTCGCACGCTGAAGCAAATGAGGTTTCTACAGGTTATAAGTAGGTCACTAGCTACTTATCGCAACGAAAAAAACAAGATGCTAAATTTTTGTGTCAGTGCCCCTTTAAGCAAGCCAACTGCGAGTCTGTTTGGGTTGAATTCGATGAACAGATATTCTTACAGGAGAAAAAAAACTTAGTAATCGGATGCATTTACCGTTCGCCGTCATCTTCCATTAACGAGTTTTGCCTAGCTTTAATGACACATTGCATGCACTATCATCAGAACGCAAAAATGCAATCATCATGGGAGACATCAACATTAACCAATTCGAAAATAACAGCCATTGCAATGAGTATAAAAATTGTCTCAATGATCATGGGTTCGAATGTATCGTGGACATTCCAACACGCTGTGTCGATAACGGACAGGGTACGCTCATAGACCACGCATTATCGAACTTAATAACTCCCCCCAGTGCTGGCGTACTCGAAGTTTCCATAACTGATCATTACCCTGTTTTTGTCCGAATCAATTCCTCTGTGAATATAGATAACATGCAGTTAACAAAGAGCAAGGTAGATGTATCTATTTTTGTTGAACTCATCCGTAATTCGAATTGGGCGGCAGTAACTTCCAGACAGAACTCTGAGGATGCATTTAATACTTTTTCTGAAAATATTGCTCGTGCACTAGAGTCAGCAACCATCACTGCGCGCCAAGATAGGTTATCTGGTCCTCGGAACGACTGGATGACAAACGGTCTTCTTAGATCCATGCGGAAGAAAGAAAACATGTACAAAAAGACAAAAAAAAACAACCGTAAAACTTAAGACTTAAAAAACGTTAGAAACTGTACTGCAACGTCTTAAGAGCACTACTTAAGGAAGCCAAAAGGAAGAACTTTGAAAATGCAATCGACCGTGCTGGAAACAACGTTAAAAAGCAATGGCAAATTATAAATACCTTCTTGGGCCGAAATCGCTCTAACGCTCCAGTAACCATGGTTAATACTGAGAACGTCAGTTACAATGATCCACAGGACATAGCAAACGTTTTTGCGGATACTTTCGCCCTCAAGCAAGCTCATTCTGATGAAATCTTCCAGTCCAATAACCCCCGCCTCCCCCCCAGTTTTTTTCTTTTTCCTACAACGCCCGAGGAAGTTTGTGCTGTCATACGCACCCTGAAGAACACTGGTCCCGGCCTTGACAACTTCCACTCTTGCCATATCAAACTTATCGCACAATATGTTTCGGGTGTTTTTTCATACATCGTTTACCTTATCTTCAAAACAGGCCTATTTCCGTCCGCTTTGAACAAAGCTAAACTAGTTCCTGTTTTCAAGAAAGGTGATAAGTGCCATGCCTCTAACTATCGCCCAATTGCCATTTTGTCATTTTTTAGTAAAATAATAGAAAAGCTCTTAGTTGAACGAATAATGAAGTACTTAAAAAAATTTGATATCCTGTCGCCGTATCAGTTTGGCTTCAGGGCTGGTTACTCAACGGACCTCGCCCTAATTTCCTTAACCGATAAAATCAAAGCGGCAGTAGATACGGGGGAATTTTTTGGTGCATTGTTTATTGATTTTTCAAAGGCGTTTGATTCTATTAACCATACGATATTGTTTAGCAAACTTAACTCTATTGGTATAACCGGCCCTACCCTGAATTTAATTCAAAGTTACCTGCTTAATAGAGAACAAGTCGTATTTGTGTCATCTTGTTACTCTCGGACTAAGATAACAAATATTGGTGTCCCGCACGGGTCAATTCTTGGCCCTATATTGTTTCTAATTTACATTAATGATCTTCCTCTTTGTCTCAATTATTCTAACAGCATACTTTACGCTGATGACACAACAATTTTTACATCAGATAAGTGCCTTGGTTCATTAGTAGATAAACTTAATACATATGCATCTAATTTAGTCACCTGGTGTAAAAATAACTTGTTGAGCAATAATGCTGCCAAATCAAACTTCATGATCTTCACGTCACATCAAAGGAGCGTTCCCGGACGTCCTTGCATTAACCTTGATTCTGGTCTCCTCTTTCCATGTGACAGTGTGACATTTTTTGGCGTAGAAATTGACAAGAACTTGAAATTCAACAACCATATCGCATCAATAGCAAGAAAAACAGCTTACGGTATTAGAGTGCTTTATAAACTTCGTTTCTTTTTTAGTGAATGCATCCTTATCTCACTTTACTACGCATTCTTACACAGTCACATAGCATATGGCATAGCATCTTGGGGAAATACATACAAAACTCATTTATCTCCACTGGAACATATTCAAAATCAAGCTATTCAAATTATAACCTTTAGCCACTACCAATCGAACGCCGTTTCCTTGCTTCGTGCTCATAATATCTTGTCGGTTTCAGAACTTGTTAAATATTCCATGGCCTATTAGTTTATAATTTCATTAATGGAAACCTCCCCCTTCAGTTATGTAGTACTGACAAATTTCCTCGTTGTAACTCCACTCGATTTTCTTTAAATGTCAACTATTTATTGCAAAAAGTAACAACGAACTACGGAAAGTTTTCAACTAATTTTTCGGCTATACACTTTTGGAATACGCTGCCGCTCTCTATTAAAACATGCCGTACCGTGTATACATTTAAAAATAATTTGCGGGCGTTCTTATCCCAACCTGAATAATGTAACTTGGTTGTACCATGTTCAGTTTTGTTTCTTTATTCCGGGCATCACTAATATGCTTTGTGCTTATGATGTTCTTGCCTATACACTGCTGCTGATATTAGTTTGGTTTCTTTTTTTTTCACGCATTGCTACTACGTTTGTTGCTTATTGCGTCCTTTCATATGTACCGTTTGTTATCTCGGTGATAGTTTTTTTTCTTTTTTCCATGCCTTTCTAATACGTTTCTTGCTTATTATGTTCTTGTATATATACCGTAATTGATCTTGCTGATATTATTTTGTGTTTCGTTGATTGATATATTCGTGCTTATAACGTGTGTTTCCGCCTGTTTAATAAATAACACGAGGTCCCCTCTTCAGTCTCTGACTCTGGGACCTCCTTCTGAAATCTTCTTTTGTATACATTCTTGTTGTAACACAAAATGAAATAAATTCAAATTCAAAGGTAGCACCCGGGTGTTCAGACATGGAAGTGTAAAGGCATTAAGAAAGCCAGCCGCGTCATGCCTAATGTTGTTTATGGGATGCAGTTTGATGCTCTCCTTTGGTTTTGCAGCTTTGCCGCGTCACAGGAAGGCACCAAAGAAAAGGACTGGGACCGCTCTCGCCTCAGCCCTACGTGGAGATCAGCACGACGTAACCACTGATGGTCATGCAGCTGCGATCGACGCAATGCCGTCGCCGGGCAACCTTGAGCGGCCTGAAGGACAGAATTGCAGCTCACATGAAGCCAGCTCAGTTGCACCGGTAGCGGACGAAACAGGTCTGCAAGGCTCAGCCAGTGGAATGAAAGCTGGGGTGTCTGACCCGGAGTCTGCTAATAACTCTTGCGCAGAATTAAATAAGCAGCTGGCAGACCTGACTCGGAAATACAGCTAACTTCAAGAATTGCATACCCAGGCAAACTCAACGATCCAAGGCCTCCGAAAAAAGGTTAAGAAGCTCGAAGGTACCATAGAAACCTTTAGAAAAAAACATGAAATTTCTGAACGAGGACCAAATACAGGCGCTGTCGCGCGACAGCAACAAAGGGAGTACTCGGTCACCGCAAACTGTGAAGCAAGCGCTTCAAATCAAATTTTCATGCGGCACGTCCGGCTATGAAACCTTAAGGAAACTCGGGTACCCGCTGCCGGCTAACAGAATTCTTGCGCGTCGATTGCAGGGACTCAAGTTTCTGCCTGGGATACTCACAGACGTGGTAGACCTGCTGAAAACGAAAGCAGAAGGCATGCAAGACATTGAAAAAGACTGTGTTCTTTTACTAAACGAGATGGAGATCTGCCAGGGCTATGAGCTCGATCGAGCTGAAGATGTTGCTCTTGGGGAACAACACTGCCTGAAAATCCAGAAGAACCGGCTCGCCATGCCCTCGTGTTCATGGTGGGGGGCCTTAACCAGCGTTGGAAGCAAGTAATAGCTTACCACTTTACTGGAAGCTACGTAGGCGGCCGCATCCTGAAGGACTACGTAATGGATATCGTGCGACTTTGCGCAGATATATTCGTGAGGATACCCGTTGTCACTTCAGATATGGGTTCCTCCAACAGGGCTTTGTGGCGCGAGTTTAGATTTTCTGGCCACATAAACTCTAACACCATATGCTCGATACCTCACCCTTGCCTAGAAGACATGAAACTCTTCTTCACTGCAGACACTGCGCACGTACTTAAGAACATCCGAGACCAACTTTTAAGTTATGTCGTTTTCACCATCAGTGATGCAACCAAGTGTCAACATGGCCTACCCTCAAAGAAAGTACAACTTGAGCACGTGAGTGCAGTGGTACGTTTTGACGAGGACCGGGAACTAAAAGTCGCACCTAAGCTATCGGAGATCCACTTGTCGAACGGACATTTTACAAAGATGAAGCTGGGAGTCGCGGTTCAGTTTTTTAGAGAAACTCCTGCCACGATTCGGTATTGGATAAAGCACAAGAAACTAGACCCGAAGGCTGAAAGCACAGTGTGGTTTCTGGAGCTCGTCTTTAAATGGTATACGTTAATGTCATCGCGACACCCGTCAGTTGCCTTGAGTCTTGAACACATGGACAAGTATACCGCAGCCATAGAAACTCTGCGCTTGACGTCTGAGACCATTCGAGGAACGAACATGGGCAGCACGTCCCAGTGGAAGCCCTCACAGGCGGGTTTCTTAATAGCCACAGAAGTCATCACTCGTCTGCAGGATTGCCTTCTAAAAAGCGAAGGTTACAAGTTGTTCCTGACAAGCCGACTGCTACAGGACTGTCTGGAAAATCTCTTTTCGGTTATACGTCTTAGGAAGCGAGTTCCAAGCGCCTATGACATGAAGTGTGCGTTGAAGCTTGTGTCTATCAGCCAGTTTTTGTTTACACCGTCAACGACTAGCTACGATGTTGATGACGCGCAGTACCTGATCGATATGTTGTCGACAGGTATGCAAGAACAAGCGACAGCCGAAACTGAACCCATCGACGACTCGGAGATCCCGTTTGTTGAAGGGCTAACATCTGCTGAGTGTGAGATTTTGTTCCACATCGGTGGGTTTCTCATTAAAGGGATCCTCAAATCTATCGGCCACTGTGAGAAGTGCAATCCTGCATTGCTGGGCTCACGCAGCAGCGAGCATGCGTACTTGACGACCCTTAAAGAATACGTCAGGGACGGGAGCAACCTTCACTACCCAAGCGATGCAGTTATGCTCGTGCTCAAAACATGCGAGGAGCATTTTAATGGTATCACCACTTGGACGCAAAGCGTTTTTACCATGAAATCACCCTTGAAGGCTGTGACCGCATACCTGACCAAGAGGCTCCGGTGGGACGTAACAGGATGCTGCCAGGAACACAAAGAAACAGTGGTAAAGCTCCTCCTGTCTAACTACGCAAGACTGAGGCTGCGTGTGCACCTGCATCAGGTCGCGGCAAAGGGATTCGACGGGCATGCAAGCAAGACGTGTGCTGGAGTGATCCTACAGTGAACTTTGAACTTGCATTTTAAGGCATATCGCTAGAATTCACGCACTTTCATTTTATTTGTGTCACTCTTTTAATGTTGCTTTCACTTGTGTTTATTGTTACTTTGCCGCGTTTTTGCCTTATGTCTGTGCAAACTTTTCGGTTTCGTTTATCTACTTCTTATTTCATCGCTTCTTTTTCTACTTTCTAGTCGTTGATCTGAGATTTGCGAAAGGGCTGTAGCAATTGACACTTGCTGACAATAAAAATCTGCACTGCAATGAAAACGTTGCGACCGCAATAATGTATCCCCGCGTCACTCACTGACCTCTTCTTTTGCTTAACTTCTTATGCAACATGGATTTTTAGGGCTGCATAATAACCTGTTAACAAGCACTACACGATCACCGCGCAACTCTGGCCGAAGAACAGCAATGCTAGTAGCGTAGAAATTTTCTCACTCTTCTATACTAACGCTTGCGTTAAACGCGTTATTTCGGGTTACGAAAAAAAATCACCGAGTGCCATACAACTGAATTTCTGCAGTTACATATATAAAAAAAACAAGCCAGGCTGACAGCAATTGTAACGCATTTTAAAAGGTTAATTTCAGGTGACAGCGTTCCGTAATATCTTAGGGCAGGTAACCTTGAAGTATTGTTAAATTGTGCGCCACCAAAAATATTGCCTACTTCCCTGTAATGCCGCCTTAGTGCCCTTTTTGCAGTGTTATGGTCCGCACAAAGGCGCATCGCTTCCGACATACCGCTCGACACACGCGCGCCACACGGAGTGGGCATGAGCATGGCGGCCACCGTAGCAGACGACGCGGTTGTCTCCACCCTGAACGGGAAGGCGGGCGGGCGCGCGCATCCAGGCGCCCTACGTTGGGATCGGTTCTCCTAGGTTCATCTGCTAACGCTCCGTGTTGAACAGCGCACAGAAGTCATATCTGAATTAATGCGAAGCCCTTAAGGCAGCTTAGGAAAAATAGTTTAACACTGTCGACTAGTAAAAAGTTGTGCAGTAGTTCTGATAACGTTCTACTCATATTTAGGCAATCTTACCCTGCTTAAGCTAATTCTGAATTTTTTATAACCCGATATTTGGTTACGAGGAGCTAAATTGGGGTAGATTTTGTGACTTTTAGTTAGGGTTGCGATCATGTGGAGTCCCTTTGTTTACCCACGATGGATATGTAAGGCACCCCTCCTTGAATTCTCTCTCCAGTGTCACAAAAGCGTCTGGGCACTGCGTATGCGATGACTGGATTTCAGTGATGTAGGCTGCCCACTTTTCATGCTTCAAGAAAGAGTGTTCAGGATATCCACACAAGTAGTAAACAACACAATCTTGTGCAGTTGGTGTGCTGTACGAATGGTCTGGCGCAGTGCAGTTTTTGGCCGAAGCAGCCTTTGGAGACTTGCAGAGCTCCAACAGTTTTGACTTGATCTCATCTTGCAGCCGTTCATGTGTTACCTGTCGTTCTTCCTTTCCTGCCTTCATGCTTTCTTGGACAGCAGCAAGCACGAGTGTTGGCTGTGGCACAACATTACTAGCAATGCAAATCTTGACAGGTGTGTACAGACTTAAAAGTCTCAGTATGTGTGAACAGCTCACAATTTTCGAGTGGTCTTCATCCCCTCCGACGGTTCCGTTGACTCCGAAGGATGTCTGAAAAACAGTGAAATTTTCTTCCTGTAACATCGTATATGTAGCGTTTTAGAAAGCTGCCTCATTGGTTACCTCCAAGGGATCCTGGTTAATTTTTACAGCCAGAACGTAGTCTGCTCATTCAGAAAGAAGACCTTTGATGAGGTTTAGGCCAGATGCCAGGGTCACCCGGAGAGACTCTGTTGTGACTTGAGAGGGAAACATGAAAGTTTGTTTCGTGATGTGGTTTTGTTCAGTCACGTTTACAAGGCAAAGGAATTCCGTAATGACCTGGAAGAGAAAAAGGATTTAACATTCATTAAGAGTGTCTAAACAAATTTTCAGGGTATTCTTTGAATACCGCAGTTTTTTTATGAACCTCGAATGCCAAACCGTGGGAGCTGCACGTTAAAAGCATCAAAAGATCATTCAACAATGTTGTGAACTGAACTGTGCCATCACAGTTTTGCAGCCCAGGCTGCTGAAGCCTCTTGTACAGCTTTAAGCCCACTGCGGTGCTGCGGCTCAAAAGCTAATACGGCACAAAACAAGGCACCGTGTTGTAGACATGCACAAAAAAGTTTTGGGAAATGCAACTGCAACACCGACGTGTCTAACTGCACCAACCTGCACAGCCAGCCTCACGTTAATTTTCTTCACATTATCTGGGGCCACATGCTCTTTTGTAAGTTTAGGAACACGAAGCGGCTGCTTGCTCTCGACTTTCTGCAGTTCACGGTAATTCTCAAAGTTGACTTTGTTTTCACTAATCTGAAGGGAGAAAGATTTGAAGAAGGTATTAGTATCTTGAGTATGCACAAACCCTGTTAGTGCAACCTCACTTAAAAACAAGGCATACTCACCATACCGAACTTGTGGCGAAGGAGGTGGTTTCTAATGCACTTGCTGATGTGAGGAGCATAACAGAGGAAGTATAAACGTTTGTCTGGAATGCATGGGTGTTCAGATTTGTGCACAGGTACGTGAAACGTGCCTGTGACGCTAAAGGCTACAACCGTTGCATTTTGCTTATGGAGCTGTATGACGGCTTCTAGAACCATACTTGCCAGGACTCTACCAGGAGCAGCATTCTTTGTAGTGAAACTGGCAATCGGTTGCACCCATGGATGAAAGAGGGGAACAAACATAAGGATAAAGGCGTGATCTGCAGCAGTGGTTGAATCTTGATCGTCCAAATAATCAACAAAACGATCAGCCTTATGGGTTTGTTCGTTGAATTTGACATTCCGGTGCACTTTCCTCTCCTCTACAGGTTTTCCCGCTCAATTTAAACCAATCGCATTAAATTTATTCCAAGCGCCAGCCATTTTATTCCAAGTGCAACCTAATTTATTCCAAACGCCATCGAATTTCATCCAGGTGCCAGCGAATTTAATCCAAGTGCCAACCAATTTAAGCCAGCTGTCAGAATGTTATTCAGGGTTCTTCTGCGTGGAATTAGGCGCAGCTTTGCGGACTTTGTTGCGCGTGGTGTGGGGAAAACGTGGTGTTTCATGATCCATTGCGTGCAAAATATCTTATAGGAACAGCATACGCCGACCGTTGCTGTGAGCTGATCATCTGCGAGAGCGCCGTCGATAACACAAGTCGGAAGTATCGTCTGATCTTCCAGTAACAAAGTCTTCAGAACCTCTTTAGATAAAGACACATTACTTAAATGTCATTTGCATTCTCATTTTCAATAATTGAATGCTTTTCTGCAAGGTTAAGCATTATTTCGGGATTATTATATTGTCTGCGATATCGTCAGAAATATCGCCTGCTGGCGACAGAATTGTCGTCTGCTCGCACAAAAATACGCTGGAAAATCTGCTAGGGTAAAAATACCTGAGCAGACGATACTTCTGACGATTTCGCAGACGATCACCACATGCCACCAACGGATCACACGAAACCTCTCTCCTGGTTTGCGGGTGCTAGTAAATGTCCATTGAGCTACGCGCATATGACATTTTGCACATAAGGCATCAAGGAACACCACGTTTTCATCCCACCACGTGCATTAAAACCCGCAACGATTCGCCTAATTCCACACAAAACACCCCTGAACAACCTTCTGACAGCTGGATTAAATTGGTTGGCACATGGATTAAATTCGCTGGCACCTGGATTAAATTTAATGGCGTTTGGATTAAATTAGATGGCATTTGGAATACATTCGGTGGCGCTTGGAATAAATTGTATGGCGATTGAAATAAATTGAGCAGAAAAACCTGTAGTATAAGCGTTCCATAGCAGCGGACTCCTTGCTATTGTTGCATGAATGCACCAATGCTGGCAAGCGAAACCTTATTAAAGCTGAACACGCAAGGGATTCCCTCGATAATTTGCTTCAGCCGTGAAGAGGTAGGCAGTGGCAACCGGTTCATCTTTTACATTAGCCTATATGCAGAAGGCCTTGACATCTTTAACAGGAGGCACGTTATCAACCATTCGGATTCGTAGCGCTTTCCGCTTGCTGGCTTTGCTTTTGAAGCTTTCAGCGCTGCATGAAAAGCGAGCTGTTGTGCTTCAGGAAGCCCCTCAATGGCTAAGTCTACTTCACCACTAGTCAACCTTGACAGGTGCTCCTTCATGGAAGGAATTTCTTTCTTTGCTCTTTTTCGGAAACTGTGGCTCTGATAACCTTCTTTCTTAGGTTCTGCGCTCTTGAACGAACCATTCGGTGAGGGTTGGTTTGTCCTTTTGCGTTCTTTGCTCCACTTCGTTTTTATCAAAGGCGGAGATTTTTTTCTGTGCTCTTGCATTGGGGGCACAGGCTTTGCTTGGACAGCCTACAACGATTTACGTGTCTCCACATGTCCTGTGTCTTGGCAGCAGTCGTTGCTGCCGAAATAGAAGGAAATCAAGTATAGCTGCATCACGCGCACACTTTTAGGTTGTCCACCATAGCTGAGGAATGCCGACACTTCCTTTAGGCTTGAGATGCCGCAAGTTTTCGTAACCACGTTCGCGGTACACGCTTGGAAGAACAAGTCTTCCCCTTCAGCTCGCAGCCACGCTGAAGTCTTTTCTGACAGCGATGGCCCTGTCAATAACAATAATGCCGCTGCTCTCAGTAATCTAAAGAAAACGACGTCCTCAGTTCTTGGCTCCACATTCCAAGACTCAAACTTTGAGCGTTCTTCGAAGGCATGAAACCAGCTTCCTTCCTCCGAACAAAAATGTGGATCGGAGATGCCCATGACTCGTCGGTAACGCCGTTTTCTTTGTCGCCACAGCATAGGCTGTCTTCTCTTTCGGCAGAGCGAACCTCTCGGTTCGCTGTATCTCTTGCTTTTGGAGGTTTTCTTTTGGGCGATAATGTTTTCGGTTTCGACAAGCGAACCGGGATATTAGGGAAAATCCGCGGAACCCCTCCTGGCCTAATGGACCACCTTCCACGCGGAATCTGAAAAGCGCTGCCGGAAATGACGTGCTGATAACAAGTGACGAGGTCCTGAGGTTCAAAATGCACATCGCAAATGTAGGTCTTCGTCGTCACCTTGTAATTTTTTCGCGGAATGGCAGCAGACCATGCCTGAAGCACTTCAGGGTCGTTCGGTAGTTTGAAGAAATGACGCCGAATGGCCGACTTCTCTTGGGAGCCATATCCAGTTCAACAGCCGGGCGCGCTGCAGGTCGGCATGGCAATGATGTATCAGCCTCGGCCCAAAAGGCAATGGCACATGATGAGCGTGTAAGAGTCCAAAAAACAAAAAAACGCGTCATAACAAGACACCACACGGCCGCAAAACGAGAGATGGATGCACAGTAAATACCGCGACTCAACCCGGCGCGGGCAGTCACACCAGTCGCCCTTCGCCGGTCTCAATGCGACACCAGCGCCGCTCCTCGGCTGGGATATAAAATGTGTCCACCTCCGGCGCGGTGTTTTCCAACTGACCAAATCTAAAAACGTTGGGTATGACCTCATGCCTTCGCTCATTTGGCAAACGTTAAGCGGAAGCCCTTTATGAAGCAGTTTAATTTTCTTAAGAAACCCTCCGCCACGGCGGTAGGGATTGAGCGCGGAAAACCAGCCGCTTGGAGACTTGCAACACAATGCTTATAAGATTTGTGCAGGGCAGACTGAAGGCACATAGTGGCAATGGCGCATTTTTGAATGCGGGGAATGAAATGAAAACTTTCTTGGAGGTTTGAGGTAAATATTGCCAGAAAACGTGGTCGTCCAGAAAAGTAAGGTTAATAACTGAAAACTAGGGTCCACTGTAAAGGGGTAGCCTACAGTCAAACCGTTCACGCCCGGTGAAAATGGCTAAGCCTCTGTGACTGTGTTAGGACAAGTTGCTTGGTCCCGTTGTTTTAAAGAACCAGAAAATCGTCAGAATATCTGAAAATCTCAACAACCTTATTGGAATTGAGTGATTTGCTCGTCACGAACGACAACTGACACGAAAATGTTGCATAGTGGTGGAGTTACAGAAGAGCGATTGCAAATGCCCTTTTTTGTATATAAATCTTATTTCCAAAACATATGTGGATAGCGGTGGTGTAAAAATCGAGTAGTTCAAATACGTGCTAACGTACTCGATAGGCGCTGTCCGGTGAGCCATCGAGGATATCCGACTCTCAGAACCCATCCATGACATTGCGGTGAGCACCCTCGTTATATGCTTTGGACATGCAGAGTTACTTATGAAGGTGCATGTAGACCAACCGCTGGCATTTGAACCGATACGTAGTTGGAGCAGTTACTGGAATTTTTCACAATCCAAATTGAGATTCTCGAGGAACGGAGGAAAGGCAGCCTCCATCATCTACGACTTGTCGATCTGTGTAGAACGCCGACGTGAATACCCCAGGACCATCGGATACGGCCGCTTCTGCAGCATTGGCCTTGACTATCGAGGCTGAGTCAGCCACACCAGCGTGTCCCTTGTGTGACAGCCGCGGTCACCAAGTGGCGGAGTGTCCGGTCAGCCTGTGGGTGACCGCGAAGAGGACGCGACCTTGCAACGCTCACTGCTGCTTCCGGTGCGGCAGACGCAACCATGTGGCTCCTCAATGCAGAGCGTCGTCGACCCGCCGTGGTGGCTCAGTGGCTAAGCCGTTGTGCTGCAGAGCATGAGGAGTCGGGTTCGATTCCCGGCCGCGGCTGCCGCTTTTCTGATGGAGGCGAAAAGCAAAAACGCCCGTGTATGCGAGATTTCGGTGCACGTTAAAGATTCCCAGGTGGTTAAAAATATTCCAGAGCCCTCCACTACAGCTCGCTCATGGCCTGCGTTGCGTCGGCGCGTTAAATCCTACAATCAATCAATCAATCAATCAATCAATCAATCAATCAATCAATCAATCAATCAATCAATCAATCAATCAACCAATCAATCAATCAATCAATCAATCAATCAATCAATCAGTGCAGAGCATCGTGCAACCTGACCTTCAGAACCTGCAATGTGCATAGCCTCACCGTGCAGTGGGACGTGCTCCGACCGGCTGAGTGCACCGCGCTGAAATCGACGCCACAGGTGCAATCTGGAGGAGATGCACCGACCACTGCGCTTGCGGCTTGGAGCGGACACTCCGGGGCAACGTTCGTATTACTGCAGACTGCCCGAGCCTTGCCAGAGGGTGTACGGCGACGTCTCATAGTATGAGTACTTCTAGACACCGGAAGCCAACGGACGTTCATTCGTCAACATGTGTAAAGATATTTCCTTGCACTGTGGTCAGCACTGGGGAGCTGACGCTGGTCACGTTCCGCAGGGCGAAAGCTGCCATGATTTTACAGTGCCGACGAGTGAAGGTGCTCCCACGTGGGGAAGCTTGAGGAGGCCCGCTCACCCAGCAAGCCTTCGAAGTGCCTGAGGTTTGCTCCGTAAGCAGTCCGCAATTAGACAGTGCGTCGATAGGTGACCTGGAGAGAAAGGCGGTACGACCTCGCCGACACCTTGCACCCAGATACCTGGCAAGCGGACAAAATCAGCCTACTGGTTGGATCCCACGCCTACGGGAAGGTGTCCACGGGCAATGTACAAAGGATCAACGCGGACCTTAGTGCTGTCGATACAGTACTAGTGCGGACCGCACAAGGAATGGCCGCTTCTCCAGGATGCCCTTCTACCAGTGCCTTCTTCATTTTATGCATCTCACTGGGACATACCGACTTTTCTGCATCTGCTATGTGGCGGGCGGATGCGATCAGCATTGATAATGCCAGCACAGAAAAGTCGCTACGAAAGAGCCCCAGGGACGCATTTGAGCAATTCAGCCGTATCGGAGGTCGATACCAGGTTTCGCTAATAAATTAGGCTCCTGGCGTGCCACCTGGCAGCGACAATCGCCACGTTGGGGAACAGCGTTTGCAGGTGCAACTAAATCGGTTCTGGAGATAGCCGGCATTGCTGGAAAAGTACGGCAAGGCAGTTCCAGCCTATTTTGGAGAAAACCGTTGGGAAAGAATCACTGAACAGCAGCGTCCAGGCTACAATCTGTAATACAGGCTCCACCATGCGGGCATCCAGAAAAAATGCCGCTGACGGCGAGGCTTCGAGTTGCTTCGATGCTTCTCCGCAAGCAGCCAGACAGCCATGTCTAAACGACGTCTTGTGCAAGGGCACGAAGCTTGGAGTCGAAATCCTTCAGGCACCGGTTGTTTTTTGTGGTCAACTCATTTGCATCATTGCAACGTAAAAAAGGCTCATCTGCAGTTGCTCAAGCAGTCAGAACCCCACCACGTATTGAGAGTTTTCTTGGTGCAAAGACTGCCTCAGCGAAATGATCCGGCGCCTCCCATTGTCACTTGGAGGATGACGCGCGCGCCGTTCGGCGCATCATCGAGTACGTTTCTGCTGGCCGCTACAGTTCATCACTAGGCCTCCCGCGAGGTGTACCCGAAAACTTTCGCCCTGCTAGCGAAGGCATTCTACGTAGATCACCTCATAATTGGGATACCAAGTGTCCAGAAGGCTCTGGAATGTATGAAGTAGCACGCAAGATATTTTCCGAGGTAGGAATGTAACTCTGAAAATGGGAGTAGAACACAGACGAGCTCGAGAATCGTTTTGTGAGGGACGACGTGGCAATTTAAACTCAAGCAGGAGAAGCAGTCACGACGCAGGCGCTAGAAGTAAGCATTGCCGTTGGAGTGCGCAGGAAACTGCTTTTACCTGCCAACGAAGGATGCCTTCAAGTTTGTGGCAACCAGACCATCAACCAAGCGCAATCTGCCACAGTCCTTCGCGAGAGTGTACGATCCTTAGGTGTACTTGGCAGCATTTACATTAATGGCGAAGCTTGGGATCCAGCACCTTTGGGAAAACAACTGCGCGTAGGATGAACACCTTCCAGATGAAGAACAAACGCGGCCGAACAGGTGGTGCACAATTAGCAGTTCTGGACGAGGCCCAGGTTTCCCGCTTCGTGTTCGCACGCTCTTTCACCACGGAACAGTGAATCGAGAAAAATGCCTTTTGCGATGCGAGCCCTCCATCTTACGGTGTTGTTCTCTGCGTCCCTAAACGAAGTGCAAGTGTCACCTATGGCACGACCCTGCGACATCTGCACTGACTATAACGGCTGGCGTGGAGACGCTTTTGATTTTCGATTCGTCGTCGTGCAAGCTGTCGAGCTTCCTCCGCCTTCTGTACAAAGTCGTCGACGTCACCGTTGCATTCGTCCTCTTGAACGGGTAGCATCAAATATAGGGGGGTGTGACCATGCGAACGTAAACCAAATGTAAGGGAGTCAGTTCTGTAGTTTCTGGAACTGTCGTGTTATAGCGAACGTTACATACACTAGATTTTGAGGCCATGTTTAGTGTTCGACATCAACATACATGGAAAACATGCGTGCGAGGGTTCTGTTTTATCCCTTGGTAAAGCCGTTGGTCTGCGGTTAGTATGCTGTCGTTCGCTTATGGGTGGTCCGAGTTAACATCACGATGGGTGGCATGACACTTGCTATAAAGGCTGTTCCTTCGTCTTTTATTACGATCAGTAGAGCTCCGTGCCGTAAAACGATGATGTTCATAAAGATCTCCGTAACCTCAGACGACGTTGTCCACACTACAGACGCTGTCTCCACATAGCGCGTCAGATAGTTTGTTGCCACCACTATCCAGCTAGTCCCACTTGTTGATTGCGGAAATTGGTCAAGAAGGTCCATGCCGACTTGCTGGAAAGCCGCTGTAGGCGGTTTTATCGGCTGAAAAAGCCCTGCCGGTTTCAAAGGCGGAGTATTCCTTCTTTGGCACTCACAGCAGCTCTTGACGTATTGCTGTAGCGTTTCAAATGTTTCGGTCTGTAGTACTTTAGCGAATCCGTACCACTATACGGCGGACACACAAATGTCCGGCTGCGGCGTGGTCATGACAGGCATACAATAATCTCCCCTGCATGGCCGGCTGCAGAAGTAGA
The DNA here is from genome assembly GCF_048455015.1 of Haemaphysalis longicornis. Classification (NCBI taxonomy): domain Eukaryota; kingdom Metazoa; phylum Arthropoda; class Arachnida; order Ixodida; family Ixodidae; genus Haemaphysalis; species Haemaphysalis longicornis. The sequence continues at coordinate 15,349,453 of NW_027526204.1, forward strand.
AATGCCTTTGTCGTGTTTCCGAAATTGCGTTTGTAAAGCACGCTGTACCGGAGGTTGAAGGAGGCGATGTTGGGGATAAATGCAGGTGGTATATGAACTTCAAGACCTTCCAGATTCTGAATAATGAGTAGCCGCTCTGGGTGAGCTCGTTGCAGTTGGGCTACTTCGGGCGTGCTGACGGTTCAAAGAAAGGGTAGATCGTCTTCTATTTTTTGGCCTGGTGAGTCGATGTGCGCCCGAGACAAGCAATCGCGATCGTTGTGAGTGCGTCCGGACTTTTAGACAACCTTCATGCCGTACTCCTGCAGCCGGAGGCTCCATCTAGCAAAGCGCCCAGATGGTGGTCGCGGAAGATCTTAAATAGCGTACCGTAGAGGTATGGCCTCATTCTGCTGATGGCCCAGACTTCAACGAGGCACTCTTTCCCTGTCGCGGAGTAATTGACCTCTGCTTTTGAGAGTGTGCGACTTGCTTACGGTAGGACTATTTCCGCACCGTCATCGCAACTTCACGAGGACTTCACCGAGACCGACAAAACTGGCATCTGTATGGACTTCGGTATCCGCATGTTCATCAATGGTTCATCATCATTTGTGAGTCATGTCAATGATTCTGGGATGTCTAAAAAAATATTCACAAAGCACCTGTGAGAAGCTGAGAGTCTCCAGAAACACCGAAGAGCTTTTTCGACAGCTGGTCTCGGGAAGCCTGCGCCAGCTTCCATCTTTTCAGGGTCTGGGGACACTCTTTTTGCGCTGATTACGTGGCCAAGAAAACGCAGCTGTTTGTACCCAACGTTGCACTTTTCGGGCTGTATAGATAAAACAGCCAAACTAATTGCCTCCAGGACCAGCCATAGGTAGGTGTTCCTCAAAGGATTCGGAGAAAACAATGACATTATCGGGTTGCACCAGACATGACTGCCATTTTAACCCGGCTAAGACACTATCCACCATTCGCTCGAATGTCGCGGGTGCTCAGCAAAGGCCGAACCGAAGCCCTTCAAACTCACAGAGTCCGTCAGGTGTCACGAACGCCGTGTTCTCCCCATCTCGCTCATCTACCTCAATCTGCCAGTATCCGCTTTTGGGGTTTTATGACGAGAAGTACCTTGCGTTGCGCAGCCAATCGAGCGCGTCGTCTGTGCGCGGAAAAAGGTACAGGTCTCGTTTATTCACCCTCTTCAGCTTTCTGTTTTCCATACAGAAGTGCAGGGTGTTGTAATTCTTTTCAACCAACACCACTGGGGATGCCGACGGACTTTTCGACGGTTGAATTACGTCGTCTTGAATGATTTCTGTTACTTCGCTATGGATGACTTCCACGTCTTTGCACGACACGCGAAATGGCTACTGGTGCACGGGCTTTGTGGTTTCGTCCACGATGATGCGGTGTTTCGCGACGGGTGTTTGTTGACCTTTGATGACTTGGAGAAACAATCGCAGACGTTCGCCTGGAGGTCTGTTAGATGCCGCTTCTGCTTCGGTTGGAAGTCTGGACCTATGTGCACAAACTCTAAAACGTCCTTAAGATCCGAAGCTTCCCGTCCTTCTGTTCCAACGCGCACTGATCTGCCAACTGATCGAACTCATGCAGGAAAACAATGGCAGTTCCTTTTACAACGTGTTGAACCTCAATAATAGAAATTGTCATAAGGATACGTGCGCAAAATAACGCAGTTGTACAAGGCCGCTTGCTACGCGGATAATTCGTCTCATGGCGAAATTGGTGTTGCCTTCGTCTAGCCACCCACAGTTTTCAGATGCGTCTTCTCTTACGAAGACGACGACGATGTATCGTGTCGGTACAGGAACATCGTCGTCTACCACCCGGAGGACTCGGACGTCTGCATCTGCTGAATCATTCGTGGCGATGGCCCGTCTTGTTGAGAAGATGACTGTGGACGACTGCAGATCGATAACCGCTTCGTTTGCTCTCCGGATGTCATACCCAGTATGACATCTCTTGAACATCTCTTGAACATCCACTGCGTCAGGACTTTCGTGAGCCCCTGCGTCAGGTTGTTGCATATGACAGACTACTCCACCCCTGTATCATTAGGCGCAGTAACGTTGCAGACGTCGATCGTAACAGCTAGGTCGGAGGTGGCTGCTTGTTCGAAACTGGCGTGCGGTGTCTTTTCAGTGGTACGTCGTCGCGAGCAGGTTGGAGGAACTTCGCTGGAAGCCCGTTCAGCGATCCAAGCTCTAAAGGTCCTGCATCCCAGATTTCCCGCCACGGGCGGGGTGAGCGATGACCAGGCGAGCTGACTAGGCGATACGAATTTGGATACCGGCAACGGAACGACGACGCTGGTTCGACGTCCTGACCGTTGGACACAGGGGAAGGTTGCTGCCTCCGATTTCGGCAGGACGCTCACCGTTTCTAGGGCAAGGAGCATCAGGATGAAAACCATGAAAGCTGTCACGGCGATACGAGCACACCCTGTAGACATGGGAAGCCTCTCCAGTAATAACACAGTGGAGTGCTGTCCGGTAGACGCCATACATCCATCTTGCGAACGTGCCCCGGGTGCATCGGACTAAAGACTGGCGGGGACCAACGGCGCAATTTTCGTGCGTATAAGGCGGGGTAGACACGTGAGAGGCGACACTCGCAGCAGCACACGTGCTGGCTTCTTGAAAAGCTTGAGCTTGTGTGGCTCAGTTGAGATGAGGCGGCAGCAGATCTAGTTCGTCTGGCTATCGAGCCGCTTGCTTTACATCCTCTCGAACCACTTGAGCAAGAGAGGAGTACGTGCGTGAATCCCTAGGTAGTTGGAACAGGCGGAGTTTTTGCCACACAACAGAACGAATTACCTCCCGTAGAACATCTGCTAGTCGCCAAGGCAACATACTGCATATCCGCTTGGGCGCAGGTCAGATTGCGGTCATACTGCCTGGCGCGGTGTTCCAGTGTCCTCTCAATTGTCGATGTTCCCGCAATAAATTCTGCGATGGTGTGCGGTGGACTGCGGACAATCCCAGCAAAGAGCTCCTGTTTCACACCTTGAATGAAATGGCGGAGCTTCTTTTCTTCAGCCATACTCGGGTAGGGGCGTCTGAAAAGCTGGGACATGTCCTCGCAGTACCTTTCCACGCTCTCATTTAGACAGTGGTTTCTGACGTGTAGCGTAGCCTCGGCCTTTTCCGTCCGGTCACACGTTGTACAGGCAGCCTGAAACCTCCTACGAAATTCGTCTCAGTTTGAGACCCCCATTTGTGGTTCTCAAGCCACGTCCTCGCGTGGCGGTCTAGCGACAAATACACGTGATGTATGGTCAGCACTCCATCCCAACCATTAAACCTGGCGACGCGCTGATAAAAGTGAAGGAAGTCTTCAGCATTCTCAAAGACATCGTCGTGAAATGTTGGCAGCGCTCGCAGCTGATGGATCACGAAATGACCTTGGCATGGTCTACATCTTTGTCGAGGTCATAAAATTGCTCTCGCTGCCCTGGTTGTCGCGGGCAGCGGTCCCAATTCGAATGAAGCACCTTCCAGTCGAGGACTGGTGTGTTGGTGAACCGCAGTCAGCTGCGTTCGAGGCGCTTCGTACCCTGCAACATCATCTCGATGAATACGGGGTCACAACCCGCACCCTCCACCCAGCAAAAATGTAGCGTGTAGATAAAACTAAAGAGCACTTTTAATAACTAAGCTTACGGAGAGTCAACAAGAGAAACAAAAATGAGGCAAAAGCACCAGCAAATGTCTTTCGTCGTTCTGTTCTTCCAGTTCACACCCGCGATATCGCTAGCGGGATTGACCACGTCGCCACCGTAACTAGAGACTAGACATAAGCGTTGGAAACCATTGAACCGCTTGCGCTCGTGATGCCTCCCTGCTTTGTTTAACGCAAACAAAAGTGCAGGTATGTTTGAGGCAAAACACAGGGTCATCAAGGTTAATTCGACAGGTTTTTTCAAAACTAGCTCTTAGATTTACGTGAAGGCCACCTCTACTGTGAGGTTGTCCGCCTAGAGGTACACATAATTAAGAGGTAAATCAAGATGTAGGTGGCTTAATTAACTAAAATGGCTTAATGAGGCTATTAGTGGCTGCGGAAACCTGGCATGTTTTTGTGGAAAAGTTAGGCGCAATGATGTTTCTACGTCGTTTCATTTGTGAGAATTCCTCTAGCGCGGCCGTACTTCGATATATCAAACTGTGAAGTATACTGTGTGCGGATACGATCGCGCCGAGCCACCAACGTCGCTCACAAATTGGTGTGACGCACAAACGGATACCCTGAGTTAGCAGGGAAACATTTCCGTTCCAAGTGGCCTAGGTTGACTGCAGTTGTGTGCGTAAACGCTGGAGAAACCACAAACGGTAGTTCGCGTTTCGGTTTGGAATGCAACGACACCGAACCGCCATTACCTTCCGCTACTACAGGCATCAGAGTCTTGTTCGGCAGCGAGTAAAGGCTTGATGTCACTGTTGCTTCTATACCAGTCACAGCAAAGGACCTTCCTTACTTGAATGAAGCCTCGCACGGGGCACCTTGAGCAATCTTGGTGACGGTACTGGCGATACCGCGGACCCCGAGCCCCCAAACATAAGCTGGATCCAACCATGGCGATATGATTGTAGGTGGAGGGTTAGAAGCCGCGAACGGTGGCCGTCGGAGCCCAGTTCAAGCTCCGGCGGATGAGCTCCCTGTCTGTTCACGAGGAAGGGAGCTCCGGGACCTCTTTGACCATCACGGTAAAGTCAAAGAAGAAAGTACCCCCGTCCCCTGCTTCTATACTATGATATACGGCATTTTCTTAACCCCTCCCCAGACGTGATCGGCCCCCGAAAAGGGGCCGCACCGAAGTTTCATTCCCACCTCTGTCAACAACTGTCTTTTCAACAAACGTGAATAACTATTCTCGTTTTCTTGTGATCGAGTCAGCTGACCCAACGAGTCCCGTCGCTTCACTGTCTGTATTCCTTGTCTCGAAATTTCCGCAAAGCACATTAGGTGAAAACTATGAAGCCAAAAAGCTCAGGACAGGAGAAATCCTTGTCGAACTTAACAATCAAAAACAACCCCGCACACGTCTTGCCCAAACTCGCATCCATGATCTGGACATCAGGATCACGCCCCACCGGAGCCTGAACAGCTCTCAGGGTATGATTTCAGGGTCGGATCTCCTTACAGAAACAGATTCCGACCTTCTTGAAGGGTTAAAGGACCAGGGCGTCACAGCCGTGCGCCGCATCACGATGCGCAGGGACGATAAGATAATCCCCACCAAACACATTATCCTCACCTTCGGCCGATCGACACTTCCGCAATATATAAATGCAGGCTACATCCGATGCTCTATTTGCCCGTACATACCGAACCCGCGCCGCTGGTTTAAGTGCCAGCGGTTCGGGCACAGCACAACCTCTTGCCGCGGCAAAACAACCTGTGCGAAATGTGCAGCGCAGGACCACCCCACTGACAATTGCAATTCTGACAACCTCACATGTGCAAACTGCAGGGGCCCTCATGCGGCCTACTACAGGAAGTGCGAGAAATTCCAAGGGTAAAAGAGAGTAATCAATCTAAAAGTGACAGAAAACATCACCTTCCCAGAGGCGCGGAAGAGGTTCGCCTCTTTTCCCCTGGGGAGGTACGCCGACGTGGCTCGCCGGGGGGCAGAGCGGCGTCTGGTTTCGGCGGGGACCCAGTACAGCGAGTCGGACTTGGTCCCGCCCCCGCCCCACCCAGGGTTGCCCCAGGCAGCCCAACCAGCCTCTGCACCGCTCGCTCACCCAGCAGCGGCTGTGGTGGCAACAACGTCTGTTGGGGATGCCGCTGCATCCACTGCTTCCTCTCCACCGGCCCAAAGCACACGAAGGGCATGGAGGAGATGGAGGCAGTCGCAGCGACCCCCTCCCCCGCCTCACTGCCTGTGCAATCTGTGGTGCTCCCCACTCCTTCGGCACTGGCAGCGCAGGCAAAGAACACCCGAAAGCCTACGACGTCAAGGGGGCACAGTCCGCTGGACACCCCCTTGCCTTCAGATGACGACATGGACGTCGAGTCGTCGAGTTTCATCGCAGCGGAAGGAATGGGCTGCGACGTCCAGGTGAGTAGAGAAGGCCAGAAAACCCCTTCCAAGAGTCCAAGCCCCGAAATACCCTACCGAAATAGTCACACTACAGTAGCTCTAACACATCATAATGGGAAGACAAAATATCGTTCAATGAAACTGCAGAGGCCTTCTGAATAATCTTGACGACGTGTATGAGATTCTGCATGCCAATCAGCCAAGTTTAATGTGCGTTCAGGAAACACATCTGAATTCCAAACACACAAATTTCTTGAATAGTTGGTATACAGAAAGGACAGGGATGGCTGCACACACCCTTCTGGCGGTGTGGCCATAATCGCCCGAAAATCCTTAGCATGCCACCCTGTCACCTTGAACACCATCCTTGAGGCTGTAGCCATCCGCACAATAATTTTTAATAGGTTGATAACGGTATTCTCCATTTACATTCGTCCTGATTATGCACTTTCGAGCTCTGTCTTCGAGGCGCTGGTCGACCAGCTGCCCGAACCGTACATTCTAACAGGTGACCTTAATGCACACAACTCTCTTTGGGGCTCCTCTAGAACAAATGCCCGAGGTCGCCTGATAGAGAAATTCCTTACATCTTCAGGAGCATGCCTTTTCAACAATAAACAGCCTACATACCATAACATAGGACACAACACATACTCACATCTTGACCTGGCTATTGGTTCTGCAATTCTCTTTCCATGTCTTGAGTGGGGTGTGGGCACGGTCCCATATGGTAGTGAACATTCCCCCACTTCATTAACGTATATAGGTACAGGCCCGAACAGTCTATCTTCCCATAAAAGGTTTAATGAATTAAGAGCTAACTGGAATCCATTTACAGAGACATCCAAACTACACCACACATCCATAGGACACCTACACGTTGAAGAAGCTACCCAACTTCTCACTGCACACATCCTCGATGCCACCGAAAAGTCCATTCCCCACGCTTCTGGTGCCCCGAGCAAACAGTGGAGGCCGTGGTTTAATGAGGAATGTAGGCGGGCGCGATAGGCCCAGAACAAGGCGTGGGGTGTCCTTGGTCGGTACCCCACGTCGGGTAACCTCATTTTGTTCAAACGGGCCAAGGCGTTAGGAAAACGAGTGCGCCGTGAGGAAAAACGAGACAGTTGGCGTTCCTTGATAACATCAATACACTCCTACACAGACACACGGAAAGTATGGACAAGAATACGCAAACTGAAATGACAACAAACATACAGCCTGCCTCTGATCAGCACAACAGGGGACACACTCGAAGACCAGGCTGACACCCTCGCACAACACTTCCAACAGGTGTCCAGTTCAGCCCACTACACAAACACTTTCAGGAAACACAAACGGCCGAAAAGAAGCCTATACTAGATAACAATAGGTCAACATCTTCTTATAACTCAGAGTTTTCACTGCATGAGCTGAGGGCTGCTTTGAGCACGTTTAACCCGCAGCTCCAGGCCCAGACAACATCACATACACAATGATACAACACCTGCACGCAGACACTCTTTTAAGACTCTTACACCTATATAACAAGATATGGCTTTCGGGGCACATTCCAAACTCTTGGAAGGAGGCTATATTTGTAGCTTTCCTGAAGGAGGGAAAGGACCCGTCGTCCCCCTCAACCTACCGTCCTATAGCCTTGACGAGCTGCCTGTGTAAGCTCTTCGAGAAGATGGTAAATCGCAGGCTCGTGTACTTCCTTGAGTACAACGATCTTCTCGAGAGCAGCCAGGCAGGCTTCAGGGTGGGGCGATCGACGAACGATCAACTGGTAGCTCTTGACTCGTACATCAAGGATGCCTTCGCGAATAAGCAGTATTGTTTAACTGTGTTTTTCGACCATGAGAAGGCATACGACACCGCTTGGCATTATGGGATCCTAGGTGACCTCAAGTCATTCGGTGTTTCGGGTAACATGTTGAACACTCTTGTTAGTTACTTGTCAGACAGAACGTTTCGAGTAAGAGTTGGTTGTGCACTCTCAAAGGTTCACGTGCAAGAAAATGGCGTGCCACAAGGTGGCGTGTTGAGCTGCACTCTCTTCATAGTAAAAATCAACTCTCTTGGTAAGGCCCTGCCACCTACAATCTCTTATTCCATGTATGTAGATGACGTCCAGATATCATATAAATCATGCAATATGTCAATCTGCCAACCTGCCAATCTGCCAATCTGCCAATCTGCCAAGCTGTCCAGCTTGGTGTAAAGAAACTTGCCGGCTGGGCAGAGAAGAATGGTTTCAAATTGAATCCTGTAAAAAGCTCCCGCTTTGTGTTCTCCAGGAAGCGCGGGGTCCATATGAACCCAGACATTACTCTTAATGGCGTGTCACTTCCTGTGAACAAGGAGCATAAGTTTTTAGGTGTGGTGTTTGGCCAGAAACTCACATTCATTCCCCACATCAAGGAATTTAAGCATAAATGTCTCAAAACAATGAATATCCTTAATGTTCTCTCCCACCAATCCTATGGTTCAGATACAGAGCTCCTGCTGCGCTTGTATACTGCTTTGGTTGGGTCTCGTTTGGACAATGGCAGTGTGGTGTATGGGTCGGCGAGTAAAACAGCGTTACCAATGCTTGACCCAGTGCTACACTTGGGGCTTCGTCTCGCCTCGGGTGCTTTTCGCACTAGCCCTGTCAAGAGTCTGTATGTCGAGTGTGATAAGTGGAGCATTGAGAACTAACGAACGTACATGGACTTGCGATATGCTTTTAAAATTTCATCACTGAATAATCATCCTTTTTATCCTGTCGTTAACGATACATCAACATCTCTGCTATTTGTAAATCGCCCATCCGTTCCTCTGCCCTTTTCACTTAGAGTGAGAGAGCGAGCCTCTGATCTCAGTGCTTCGTTTTTAGATTTATATAGGTCATCCTTTTGAAACAGTTTACCGCCTTGGCAAGTTCGCCCTGTGTCGTGCGACCTTTTTTTTAGGAGACTTGACAAAAATCGGGTACCACGAGCTGCAATACTGCAGCACGTTCTGTCTTTGCAGTTTAAATACACATGTGCATAATTTTATAGTGACGCTTCTAAAACCTCCACTATGGTGTCGTGCGCCGCTCATGGTCCAAATTTCAATGCAGCTAGAACCATGAGCGTGCACACAAGAATTTTTTCGGCAGAAGCGTATGAAATTTTTCTGATTGTACGACACATTCTTGAAAAACAAATTCCAAATTTCATCATCTATACAGATTCTCTGAGTGTTGTTCGCGCACTGTCATCGCACAACCCCCCAAAAACCACATAGTCAATCTTGTATTCAGCACTATCATGTCCGTGTATGCACAAAGCATGAGCTGGTCCTCTGCTGGGTCCCTGGACACGCAGGGATCGCAGGGAACGAGTTGGCAGACGAGGGGGCCACTGCTGCTGCACTCAGGAACACTGTAGACATTACAACAATACCCTATACAGACGTCAAGCCACACATAAGACAACACCTGCGCAGAACATGGCAAACACATGGGGATGAACAGACAGACAACAAACTACATCTAATAAAGCCACACTTGGGACGATACACAACTAAATCACACAACAGACACACGGAAGTCGCCTTGGGTAGGCTGCGGATAGGGCACACCCAAGCAACGCACTCGTATCTGCTGACGGGATCTTCTAGACCCCAGTGCAGGAGGTGCGGAGAGGCCCTATCCGTAGTGCACATACTAATCACATGCAAGGCACTTCACACAACACGACACAAACACTTCAGAGAACTCTACAGACAACATATCCCACTACATCCATCGCTGTTTCTAGGTGACGATGCCACTGTTTCTGTGAAACGTGTGTTTGAGTATTTGTCAGAAGTTAAGTTTTTAAACCTCATTTCCTATCACGCGTAATCAAATGTGGCCCTATACACGAGCCAGCACCATTATCTTTAGCTGATTTTACTATGTTCGGTTTACACGTTTTCTTTCCTACCTTTTTGTGGGAACCACTTCACTTCATTAAATAAACTTTTCTCTGGCGCTCTTTGCCCTTAGTCGGCCTTGCGCCATAAAAACCCAACCATGCTAATCATACTTGAATGAAGCAGGTGTTAGCACTGGACACCCGCGGCGGACGAATAAAGGGGGATGCTACAGATCACATTCCTATACTACTAGATTCATTACCCACGGGCTTCAAAGCATGGGTGTACTAACAGGAACCGCTTTTTAAATCCACAAAAATGTCGTTAATAGCCTGATTTGTTCGAGTTTGAAATACCGTTTTAAAAAACAGTAAACAAGAAGTGCATTTTAGTTTTTCTTATTTTCATTACGTGGAAGACCCCGTCTACCATTCGAGAGATTTATTCTTTATTTCCCTACAGAAGTGACATATTTCTGAAGTAAGTCAAGTAGACTGTTGTGCACGTTTGCATTTATTAATAAAGCTTTGGGTATTGGAGCACGATGGATTTTCAGCCCGTGGGTCATGAAGGTGTAAGTCGAGTAGGAATTCTATTAGTTGAGTCCACCTTAAGAGTGCTGCGTTTTTTTCAGTTGTTTACCTGTTTTATGCTGTTTGCTGTTAGCGTGTCTTACATGAATATAAACGTTTTCCGTGTAAACGACATTCAGCTGGAACCCAGCGCTGCGTTTGACCTTTTCTTCTTGTCTGTGTCTGTTTTGTTTGCGCTGTAGCCTGAGTAGTAAAAAGAACATTAAGGACTGCGCGACGCGTGCACCTGTCGCCATAGGTGGCAACAAAATTTCCACTAAACTGCCCTAAAACTTGCCAACTTGTCATCGCAGGACGTGGAAAAGCCTACACTACTTCTAAAAAACTAACAAATACGACAAAATAAAAACGCTTAATCGATGGGTGCTCCCCTACCTAACCAAAACAACACGAAACCTCATGAAAAAACGCTAGGACTGCTGTAACAACGCCATGACTGCTCCAATTGGGCTCCCGCGCGCAATTAGGCTACACCGGATATCCCCCACCCGAGATCCAGCTGAATGCAAAAAATTTGCCAACAGCCAGGTACACTTGAACATATTGTCGTAGTGTGTAAGAAAAATCACCTCCTACCACTTTATCCCTCACACCCCACCCTTGAGAACAGCTGGAGACATCGCAGTCTAGACCTGCCTCTCGGCCCAGAGCGGTGGATGGTTAGACGGTGTCGAGGTTTCGCCTGCCAGGACGCCATGGCGACAGGGGGGCGGCGTAGGAGTGGCCCCGGGAGACGGGGAGTGCAATAACTCCGAGGCTTCCGGGCCGGCCTTGGCCCGCGGGGTGAAAGTCGAGGCTCCGAAATTCTTAGAAACAGTCTCGCTCGGGGTTGCCACTGCTCATGGGCTTGTGGTGTTTGTTTTGTTCTAAGGGGGTGGGGAAGACGCGACGGGCTGGGGGCGCCGGAGCGACGAGTTCAGAGCCGGACGCTGACGAGTGAGGGGGTCCGGCGAGACAGAAAACCCGGCATGTGGCCAAAAGCCTTTGCAAGTGAAGTGTGCAACCTTTCCGGTGTGTCCTAGAGGAAGCCAGCGTGCGGTGAATAAACAGCGAAGCAGCCTTCCGTCCTGCAAGGAGTTCCAGTGTCCACTCTCGGGTTGTCACGAACCCGAGCAAAAACGTGACTGGCGCAGCCTCGACAGGAGTTGGACGGAGGGACATCAGGGACACGCAGCGACTGCGGGACGACGACCACGAACGGCGTCGCAGCAGACGGTGGAGCTGGACCCCAATCATGAACGAGAAGGTCAAGAATCAGAGCTCGCGGTGTTTTGAGCGGGCTCAGAAAGTTTTCCCGCAAGGGGAGGAAGAAAATGTTCATGCAAAAGACGAATCTGGAAGAAGAGGAGTAGCCGAATTTCGAAAGAAATCTAAGAGGAGGAAATGTTGGAGAAGGGGATCGTCGATGCCACATGAAGCTTTGAAAAGTGAGGAGTAGCCGAATTTCGAAATAAATCTAAGAAGAGGATGAAATGTTGGAGAAGGGGATCGCCGATGCCGCATGAAGCTTTGAAAAGTGAGCGCGGAAGATGTGTATTGGCGTCCACCGGGAAGAAACGAAGACCGAGCGCTGACGAGGGTGGACGGGAACGTGGGAGGACGTTGGAGACATTGCCAGTGTAGGCTGACTTGGAGTTGGTGTTGGGAGGGGTGCGTGTGAACTAAACAAGGTACCGCATTGTGTTGCGAACAGTTGAACACTTGGAGGACCAATATGTGGGCTACAAGTGTACAGTAGGAATTCCTCACTGTGTCCTTTGCTACGGGAGCGGTCGGCAACAAATGGGTGAGTGAACGACGACTTTGCTTTGCGCATTGCCGTGTATGCTTACGAGGTCGAAAACACAGTGCTTGCGCGAATCTAAAATTCCCGACATGAGTACACCCCCTGCGAGCGCCACTCTGTTAGGAGCAGATGCGGGGACGATCAGCGAAGGTGTGACGGCACGAAAGTCAGATGCAAAAATGTTGCTCGAAATCAAGCAAACGAAACTGGAACAGGTCAAGGTGGAGCTGGAGATGCTCAAATTACGATCTCAGGGCGTGGCGCTGGACTCCGACAGGGAGAGCCATTCTGGTGTCGCGGGCGTCTCCACATTGTTAAGCAATGTCTTGCCACACATGCCAAAGGATGAAGGGTTGGTACCGGGATGGTTCGACGCAGTTTAAATGCTGTTCAGCTCGCTCAAGGTTCCCGACGAGGTCAGGTCGGTAACAGCGATGTCGTACTTGACTGATAGAGTCAGGGCGTTGATAATGGCAAGCGGCATGAAGGAGATGTTGCCTTATAACCAGTTAAAGTCATTGGTGCTAGGGGAACTGCGTTTGTGCCCCGCCGAGTGTAGAAAGATGTTTGAGACAGCAAAAAAGGGCTGTAACGAGTCTTGGCGTCAGTTTGGACGGCGGCTCCACAACTACTTTTCTTATTATATTAATAGCAGAGGTATCCAGAAGTTAGACGATCTGAAGGAGCTGGTTGTGGCCGACAAATTGAAAGCTGAACTCCTCCCCCAAGACGCTTAGCGGTTGGTTGCACTTTGAGAGAGCAAAGAATGGTTGCGTCTCGAAGGTCTTGCACAGGTCACGGAGGCGGTAGAAGGAAGTCGACGAGAGCCACGTACACCGTTTCTGCCGCCGAATTCTAATGCTCCGAAGGGATGGCGAGGAACAGGACAGGGACCTGGCGGTACAACACAAAGCAGTGTTGAAGCAGGCGATGGAAAGTATTGTGCCCCTGACAGTAAACTCCCGCCCCACGAGGTGGACACCACTTCGCGTGAGTGTTTTGTTTGCGGACGAGTGGGTCACCTCGCCCGAGACTGCATGGGTCCTGATGGTGTCCATGCGGACGATAAGGCCCGAGACCCACGCCAATGCTTTCGCTGCGGCCGACGCGGTCACCTGATAAGAGAGCGCCCTGACACAGATCCAAAAATGGCCTTCAGAGTAGTAGAGAGCCCGGTCCCCCGGTGTACCTCGCGACGCGCGTTGATAACCTTAAGTCTAAGGTGCGGCAGGCGGCTCCAGCCCCAACTGGAGATGTGTGGCCAACATCAGAAAGGTCACACATTTAGGCCCGCCTAGACTCAGGCGCGGACATAACGGTGGTCAGGAGATCCTTGCTTCCGATGCAACGCATCGAGCCCCGGGGGAAAATGATCCTAAAGGGAGATTTTGGGCACAGCATCGAGGCTAGACAGGCAAGGGTCACATGTTTTTTACTTTGTGCGGTGACCGATAAATTGACCGGTGAGGTGGAGTGCTTGCTAACAGTCACTGACCACGACCTGCTGGTTAAGCAGAGGGAGAAGGAAGCTGAGGAAGAACGGCGGCTCGTTACTGAGAAGCCAGTGATGAGTGTAGCAGCGGAGAAGCCAGCGATGAGTGTAGCAGCGGTGGTTGAGGAAGAGAGTGATGGCGAGGAAGACACAAATCGAGGTGATACTCGCATAAGCTTTGGAACAGAGCAGTTGGGAGATGACAGTCTGGCGGGCTCCTGGCAGCATGCGAAAACGGGGAGTCATGGAATGAAGAGTTGAGATGGCCTGTTGTTCCACAGCGACAAAATTAATGGGAAAATGGTCACCCAGTTGGTACTGCCGAGGGAAAGAAGGGGCACCGTTCTGCAGGTGGCACATGACAGAGATGTTGGCGGCCACTTGGGAACAAAGAAGACACGACAGCGCATTAAGAACTCATTTTATTGGCCGGGGATGAATGCGGACATCCGAAAATACTGTCGAGAGTGCGACAGGTGTCAAAGAAATGCGATCCCAAGGAAATTGGACCGCGTGCCGATAAAACGCCTGACAAGGCCGGCGGAGCCTTTCCAAGTCGTCGTCATAGATCGCGTCTTCCGGCATGTCGTGGGCTCAGGGCGGTACTTTCCTGACCCTGAGAGAATAAGCGCGATCGAAGGAATGAAACGGCCACAAACAAAGTCCGAACTGAAAAGTGTGTTGGGTGTGCTCAACTACTACCGAAACTACGTACAGGACTACGCCAAGACTATGTTACCTCTGACTAGCCTAACGAAAGGGAGCCATCGGGAAAGGCCAATGCAATGGGGGGAAGACCAGGAGAGAGCATTTCTAGAGATGAAGCGGGCGCTCAAGACAGCTGCAGTTCTCTATGCTCCAGATTTTTCACGGTCTTTTATTTTGTCGACCGATGCATCGCAGGAAGCGGTGGGGGCCTGTCTGGCTCGGAGATGGACGGAACTGAACGCCCTCTGGCATTTCTCAGTAAAAAGCTTACTGAATCCCAGATTAGGTGGTCCACCATTGAGAAAGACGCTTTCGCTGTGATTTGGGCGCTTGACGAAATGGGCCCATGGGTCTTTGGAGCACAGGTAATTGTGAGAACGGACCACAACCCACTTCAGCATGTTGCAACGGCTGCCTCGAACAGCGCACGGCTAACCAGATGGGCTTTGTACCTGCAAAAATACAATATTACCATGCAGCATGTGAAGGGGGCCCAAAACATACTTGCCGACGCTTTATCCCGCATAGCGACCTGATTGTGCGGGGCAATGGGCCGCTCCTACGGAGCAGCGTCGTTCACTTGCTCTGTATAGTATTTTTGTTCTTTGCGTTATTTGTTGTGTTGTGCATGTATGTAACCCTTGTTTTTCGTCGGCCAGTGCTTTGGCAGTTTTTGGATGCTATGATTACTAGGGTCATTTGTTTTCAAAATGTGCATTTTTCTCTTTTCAGGTTTTGTAACTGTGTACGCGTCTTACCTCAAGAAACTCAAGAAAAGGAAAGGGGAGTGATTCCAAAAAAAAAAGAGAAAAAAGGATGAAAAGGGAAGGTATCGAGGTTTCGCCTGCCAGGACGCCATGGCGACAGGGGGGCGGCGTAGGAGTGGCCCCGGGAGAAGGGGAGTGCAATAACTCAGAGGCTTCCGGGCCGGCCTTGGCCCGCGGGGAGAAGGTCGAGGCTCCGAAATTCTTAGAAACAGTCTTGCTCGGGGTTGCCACTGCTCATGGGCTTGTGGTGTTTGTTTTGTTCTAAGGGGGTGGGGAAGACGCGACGGGCTGGGGTCGCCGGAGCGAGGAGTTCAGAGCCGGACGCCGACGAGTGAGGTGGTCCGGCGAGACAGAAAACCCGGAATGTGGCCGAAAGCGTTTGGAAGTGAAGTGTGCAACCTTTGCGGTGTGTCCTAGAGGAAGCCAGCGTGTGGTGAATAAACAGCGAAACAGCCTTCCGTCCTGCAAGGAGTCCCAGTGTCCACTCACGGGTTGTCACGAACCCGAGCAAAAACTTGAGACTGACGGCTTATGTATTCCTTAGACAGAGAAACCACTCCTACATGAACTCCATAAGTGTTCCCAATAAATGTTTACTCCCTCTCTTCTCGCGGGGCGACACTATTTCGTAGCACACCCTTTTCTGGTTGCTTAAAGGGCAATTGAACTTGTGGAGCGCTCTCACAACCCTTTTTCCTGTGGAGCCGTCAACTGTGTTGAATTGGACAGTAACGTTTTCGCTATATACACAACTCCTAAAGGTGCGGAGGCGTACTGGACGTATCTCTGCTCTTGTGTATTGTCACGTTTGTCCTAAGGGCACAATTGCACTCAGGTAATTATGATTGGGTTGATAGACTCTGGGCTCTCCATTCTTTACTCCGATTATGTAGGCAAGTGCCCATTTCGTAGAACCCATCATTATCATCAAAAAGAACTCGGGAATGTTTCACTAACATCATTGATTGCCACGAATTTCGGGTTAGTGAAATTGTACTTGGAACCAGCACTGTTCATTATTCCAAAATCTTACATTTTCTTTTTGGAGCAGCAGAGTCTTTGCGAACAGGAATTGCGGGCCCGGTATGTTACGTTTCTTGCGCGCGTGGCTGGGTGGGCTCTCGCGCCACTGATTCGAAGAGAAAGATCACCAACCGCTGGCCCTCTGTTCGCTTGCATCGAAACGGTTCTGCTGCTATGGGTGAGTCTTGCTTTTCCGGCACTGTTCTAGCTATGAAAGTTTACTACGCTTTGGGCGTTTGCAAGAAGAGTTGCTTTAACGCAGTACATCACAAATTTACTGGGCCCACAACCACGGATACCGTGCAACCGCTGTAAGAGATTCATTCCACGCACGTACGAGGGAGGAGGAGGGTCAGCGAAGGGACTGTGTTTTGTGACCAGGAGGAGGGTTGTGTCTTGGCTAAAATTTGTTTGCTGGTCATCGAAGGTTCGTCATTTTAGCAACGGTTCCAAAGATATGATTGAATATTTAGTTGGGTCAGAGGCAGCAATCGCGGGTGACTCCCAAGCAGCTGAAACTGCCAAGCCCAAGCAGGGCAAATTATCAGTGGGCAATGTGCCCGAGCTTGGCGGTACCTCAGCCGCCATTATTCGGTTGTGCTTGGGAAAGGTGACAAGCCCACAATTGGCCAAGTTCTGGAAGGCCAATATTGGACAATACTTTGCAAAGCTCATCTTCGTGCCAATGCCTATGAGGGAACCCCATGCTATTGTCATGCACGTTTTTTGGCTTTCTGTCCAATCATTATGGTCAATGCCTGTTTTATGAGTTACCTTGCGGCCTGGTTTTTGCTTTATACATGTCGCCATACAGAATAGTATTGAACGCAATGATTATAATAGTTTAATGCACGCATTAAATAATTTTTGTGCAAGGGCATGTATAAAACAAAAATTGCGCCGCAAGCATTCTGTATACGACGCACTGACCAAAATTATAACGGCGTACATTAAAAAAGTTCTTAAAGGGACCGTGCAACACTTGCCATCGACTACTGGTAGTGTATTTTGGGATAAAGTCAATTGTCCCAGAAATCTCCTCCCGCAAGAATTATGAAAATCCGTTCACAATTAACGAAACTACGCGCGATAAGAAATCGCGCATAATCGTCCCCTCTCAACTCGACCGCGGACAACGCGACGAAAGCTGCGTGCTCTCTCCTAGAGAGGGGGGTGGCTCGCGGCGTTCTTTTCGGCGGCCTTCGATATATCACATGCCGGGTAGTTTTCTCCTTTTCTCCGCAACGCGGAGGGGCCTATTTCCGGTCTGGTGCCACAAAAAAGCAGGCATGGGTGCCTGCTCGCAAGTGCGCGCTGGGGCTGGTAGGGCGTTTTTGAAGCAATAAACGTTTGTAGTCGAGTGGTCCCGTTGAAAGGGAAGTATTGATATCATAACTCAAGCTCCGCGCGCACTCAGAACGGCAAAACTGTGCCTACAGGTTCAGGCATAGAGGAGGTTCGTACACAGCGATGACGACGACGGAAATGGGAGAATCTAGCCGCGAAGTTGACCAGTGACAGTCGATCGGGCAACCATGGCCTATGTGACGTCCCTTAGGCCATGCCAGGGCTTGCATAATGAGGACAACTGAAGAGAGAGCGGATGGTTTTTCCGCGTCTTTCCCATCGATTTCGCGCGCTCACCGCTTCATGTGCACGTGTAATATTTGGCTCAGGTATTCCTGGCAGTGTAATGTAAACGTCGCGCAGGTTTACTTGTACTGCTCACAGAGTGTTGCAGGGTCCCTTTAAAGAAATTTTTTTGAATGATTTGAAGTGGTCTTTTTTCTAGTTTCTATGCGAAGAATAAAAAAGCATTTATGCGTGATGTCTATAAAGAATTGAAAGAAATTTGATTAGTACTTGAATTTGTTGCATTGGATAAAATTTAATTTCAAGGAGGCTACACTGTGTAGCATACCAGAAAATTTTCAAAGTGTGTAATTATCTGGCTAAGATGAATCTACGTGACATTTGCTTGAAGTGTCGATGTACATATTTATAGTAACCGCCTAAAGGCACGAAACACAATAAACGAATTCTCAGGGAAGAATCTACGTGACCTCCCTAAAAGAAGCGCATGAACACGCCAGCCCTCTTGGCTTACTCTTTTATTATGCACATCACACATTTATTTATCGCAACAGACGTGGCTAACAATTTCAAGAATAGAAAATAACGATCGTGACTAAAAACTTCAAAATTAAAGCAAAACTAAAATAGTACACAGAAAAAAGGCCCATACAGCGCCAATCAATTCCTGCTGTGTTTAGCAGCTTCAGATGATAACAAAACGGAATAGTAATAAAGTTTTAAACAATAACATTTTTGCAATATTGCACCCATGAGCCTCGAAGAAAATGTGTAGGTCAACAGCAATATTTTTCAATTTTTCAGCTTGAGAGAGATGTACCCTTTGCTGTATCCACCCCTTCACATTAAAAGCACCCTTACGTGGTAGCATTTGTAACACGCAAAAAAATTACTGCGGTGTTAAGCGCAAGCCGACTACTAAATACGGTAGTAACGAGCTTCGTCCTTAACAAATGCGCCTGTGAATATATTCAACCTAAACTTCCATATTGCTAAAAATCGCTCTCAAACGAAACGTGCTGCAAATACTGCCGATTTGTGTCATGTTTTAGGACAGCCACAACTGGTTAGTTATGTAAAAAAACAACTGCATTTCGCTGAAAACCTCTCACACAGTAGCCGAAATTAAGGATGGCGTCTGAAGTCGTGAAATCACCCCGTACCGAAGATTGCGCTGGACAACCGATTCGGGCGTCGGGAAATTCTCTACTCGCTCGCCGGCGCGCGCCCCGTCTCGTGGCCCCATTTCTAGCTCTCTCCAACATGGTTCTAAGAATCATCGCGCAACCGTTTCCTGCAATTGAATATATTCTTGCACAGCTTACTTTTCTCATAGCTTAACTCGCGCTAATCAAGCCCCCCGCCAGGACCCGGTAGGTGCGTACGTTGTTGGGGCGCCTTGGCGAGCGAACACGACACTTTCACGACGCATGACTTCGTTGCCGAGCTACACCAGTACGGCACGCAATCACGACGCCCATTTCGGACCGCGAAGTGGACGGTCACGACGGGCGCTTCTGCTATCGCAAGCAGAATAGCTGCTCACACGTACTGCGAAAAATTAGGTCTTGCGTAGGGGGTGGGGAGCGGTTTCACGACACTTTCGAGCTCCAGCCGAAGATACCTAGAATTGGCGTCATACAAATAAAAGCACACTATTCCACCGCTTACTTCTTTGCAAGAACCCATAACACCACGTGGCATTAAAAAGTAGAAGTGTTATAAACTGTAGGGAACCTGGTGCCCGAGCCTTTGCGCGACCGCTAGGTTTGTGCCGTTGCCCGGCGATTTTCCCCTCTCTCCTCGAAATGCCGGTTCGTTTCGGCGCCACTGTGTAGAGAGATGTACCCTTTGCTGCTGTATGAGGTGAAGGTTGCAGAGACCGTTGCGGCGATAAAAAACAGTCACGCAACGGGCGCTCCGCCCTGGTACTGGAGCTAACCTCACCTCATTGGCACGTTTGAACGATTCCCGAACCCCACTCTCGCCGGGGCGCGAACGCGCGCCTTGAGCGGGGGTTCGTTCGGGGAGACGCTTCCAGGACGCCGAAGGCGTTGGCCGAAGGTATGTGACGCTTTCTTTACCAGCCGGCTGCAACTCTGTTGCGCTGGCGAAAGCCCACTAGCACTCCCGTACCTTAGGCTGCTCCTGTTGTCCCTACGCTTGCATATAGTAAGGCTGTACCTACCACTCGGCGAACACGCCGTGCGGTACGCGCCTGTGAGCGAATGGGCCGCGTCTTCCTCGCTGCTGCGAGCCGAGCCGATCTGGCCAGCACGGCGATGCGCTCGCACAACGGTTGCGCCGCGCCCCGGATATTGCCCTGACCGAAAAGCCCACTGGCTCTGCGCCGACGACGCGCGCACACTTGCGCGTGGCGCCCCATCTCCCCCATCACCTAAAGGGAAGTGCGTACGTGACTGTAAATTACGTAATTGGGACGTTAATGTAAAATAAACGCCTTCCCTCCATATCCTGGGCATATTCCGTCGTCCCCCTACTCCACCTGCCCAATAGAGGCGGTGTTGGGTTCGCGCGACGGCGTTTAGCGTGCTCAGTTCGCTCGAACCCACGGTGGTTCCTTGCAGTGTGCATGAGTGCATGCCTTGTGCAATACTAGGGTTATGCATATTGTGAGGTAGAGAGACCACAAACTGGCACTAAGGAGGACAGCCTAAGGTGCGTAACGATTTCCCTCACTGCCCGGTGGCAGCCCTTTCGCGCCGGCTCTAAGCCCACCAGCCCTTCCGGCTGCCGGCCCGAGCCTTTCGTTGATCCTTAGCCCCTTCGCTCACGTATTAGCCGTACCTAACACTCGGCGATCACGCCGTGCGGTACGTGCCTGGGAACAGAAGGACAGTGTCTTTCATTTGCGAGACCATGGGCCAGCACCCCAGATTTTGCCCTTAAGGCTGAGCACACCGGTTCAGCGCGCAGATGGTGCGCACACATGAGCGTGGCGCCAGATCGCCCATCGTCCCTTTCCACCCACGGGGATGTTGATATGTAACAGAAGGGGTTGGCCCAAATAAATGCCTTCTCTTCACGTACACTGGGTATATTCCTTTGTGGCGACCCCTCCCCCTACTCCACCTGCACAAACACAGGCAGTGTTGAGCTGGCGTGACGGCGTCCCAGTTTCGTGAGCGTGCTCAACTAAATAGCTCGAAGCCATGGTGGTTCCTCTAAGTGCAAATGAGTGCATGCCTTGCGCAATGCTAAGGTGGGGCATATTGTGAGGTAGAGACCACAAAATGACATTGCACGTTTAGGCGGGAACGAGCAAAAGCTCGTATGTTATCAGGGGCAGTAGGGAAACGGTGTTATTTCACAGGCAGATATGCTTCAAACACAAGTCACAGAAACACACGTCACAGGGACACACTGGAGTACAACTGCTGTTGAAATGCTAAAAACAGACACCCAAGGGTGCGGTAAGTCCTGCACCTACGCCATTAGCAAAAAGAGCGGCAGGGTACAAACGCGAGTTGCTCGAACGCCATCGTTGCGCTAGTACACACAATGTCCCACGCCTAAAAACGGTAATAATATCTCCGGCGTTATTTAAAGTATCTTGCCGTCCAAAATCTCCCGCGTTATTTAAAATATCTTGCCGTCCATTTTGAATACACCTTGTTTCGCTACGCAGTGCCGTCATCACTTTGGTAACTACTTGTTGCTGTGCTGTTGCCGGTTTACCTCCGACCGACGTGTTTAAACGCGACAGGCCCGCTTGTTTGGGCGCTTGCTTTTATCACTTTGATAAACCTGGGAATCCCATGCGCTTTCTGTGTGACGCTTCTTCCGGTCACCCTTAGCCTGCGCCCGAGCAATCTTTCACCAGCTGTACGGATGGGGGGCCGAGAGCTCGGCAGCCAATGGCTTCCCATGGAGTTTCCAGTCATTGGTCATAGGCCAATGGTGCTTCGGGTTGTCTCGGAGCCAATTCTGCGAGATTATCGATAGGCCTTTTATAATAACGGGGTACTACAATATATGCTTAGAGCGCAGTCTCTTCGCCGTGTTTTCTGCATTTTGATTTCCTCTGTTTCTTTTCGGTGAGTTTTGCACCGCGTCTTTCGCCGCTAGAAAACTTTTCGTGCGCTTCTACAGATATCTAGCTAAACAGATTTTGGCACTGCACTCAGAGATCTCACATTGAAGCTTTCCAATAGTGCCGAAGCAATAAGCGACCGTTACGCAAGTCGACGTTCCCGGCATCGGACTCATGCAGTGGTGAAGAACTGGATGGGCTTGACGTCGTGCCCACCGAAACAGAAAACGAGAGCTCAAGTGAAATAAGCACCTTCACTAAGCAGCAGAGCATTTATTCCGCGCACGGGTGCTGCTTCAGGAGGTCAGTACCGGCAGTACATTTCCCGAGTCAATAAGGGTCAGTTGTAGCAGAAATTATTTTCAGAAATTCCCGCGGCGGCGGGAAGAACACTGCGTTGTAGCTCCCTTGTACTACCTGCTATCAGCAAAGGAAGAAAAATTTGCAGACATCCCCGCATTTGCTTTGCCTTGATTGCATCACCAAAAGTCGCGGAGGGGACGAACAAGACTACAAATAGAGCTCTGCGAGCCGGATAAGAAATTCAGCCATTTCGACAACTTCAACCGTGGTGCTGAACTTTGGCGTCGGCCGTCGAGAAACGCGGACTTCAATAGAGGAATAACGAACATCCTGGCATTCGCTGTATCTATCCCGCTACCAGTCGCGCTCTGAAAGCGTCACAATATCCCCCACGACGACGTGTTCTCGCTATCGAGCGTTCATTTAGCGCGATTCGGCGAGTGCGAACTCCGCTTCGTTCGAGGATGTCCGACAACCGTCTTGCTGAACTTTCTGAATGGTCTTTCTGAGCGGCTGAAAATGCCACTCACTGGCGAGAAGTTGGATATGTTCAGTGTCCACTCGTCCTTACGATTGCCGCGCTGGCACGCTCGTGGAGATATGTGCGCTCTAGCCACAGTTGCTGACAGAAAACATGGGAGCACATGCATTAAGCGACTGATACAGTCAGCCCCCTGTTGGGGAGTCGGCGAGTGCGAACTTCGCTTCATTTGGAGATGTCCGACAACCGTCTTTCTGAACTCGGTATGCCCTCTCTGCATTACGGAGAAAGGGTAAACTGGTTTTACGGAGATCGCCCCTTTGTAACGCGCGTGCCTGTAGATGCGTGGTGCTTTTACAGATGAGTGAGTGCAATGGTGGGCTTTCAAAAAGAACAGCAAATTTTTGTAATCTTGTCTCGCAAGTCCATTTAACTTTTTATGGTTGCCTGCTCGCCCCCGGAGCTGTCTTTAAACGTTCTGCTTCACAACATTTGGCAGTTCTGTAACACAGTAGTTTCTTGTTGTCACGTACGATCGTTAACAGACGTTTTGACACTTGTTGCCGCTAAGAGCAACGACATGCATTCCTGCTAATTGGTATTGCAGATACTAATCTTAAGCCGAAACAAACAGCACGTACCAAGAAAATATTGCGCCTGTCCTTGTCTTTTTGTACGCGATATTAGAGTGCGCTTATGATGAACGTTAAGAGCACAACAGCGCATTGTTCGTCCTTCTATAGACATCCCTTGGATGCAGTGGAATTTAGTTACTATATTTGAACCACCTTCCCCACCGCCCTCCCGCGCAATGTAACCGGTTTGTCACCTTCAGAATAAAATTCTGCAAGGGGAGGGGTTGAAGAAATATTAGCTTTATGAAGCCGCTTAAAAATTCCGTTGATTTTTTCTGAATGCTTAAAAATTCGGTTGATTTTTTCTGAATAACCTTGTATCGGGCATGCGCTGTGTGCCTAAACTTTATCACGACAGCGCGACACGCGCAGTGCTCTTGGTTGTTATCACGCTCTTGCCTATATAACGACATGCCAATAAACCCTCCATTCATTCTTGTTCCTGCCATCATGTAGTTGTCTCGATCCTTTACGAGCCGCTCGTCGCTTACAATACATGGTGCCAGAAGTGGGGTCGGGGCAACGACAACGATGGAATTACTGAAGGCTCCGCCACCCTTGCAACTGACCGGCAACCTCTCCGAGCAATGGAAACGCTTCAAACAGAAGTTTGACCTGTTTCTCGTGGCGACCACAACGAAAGAGCAACCTCGGAGTGAAGCGGCAAAAGCGGCGCTTCTCCTGAGCGTGGCGGGTGACGACGCCTTGGACGTGTTCAACACCTTCACGTTTGAAGCACAGGAATGCAAGGAAGACTACGCAACCGTTGTTAGCAAGTTCGAGTCCTACTGTTCCGAGGTGAGCAACGAAGTGCATGAACGATATGTGTTTCGCTCGAGGAGGCAAGCAGACGGAGAACCGTTTGAAAAATTTGTTCGAGACCTCAAGAAGCAAGCTGGGCAGTGCAATTTTGGAGACCAGCGTGATTCTATGATCCGGGACCAAATAGTGTTCGGCACGAATAACCCGAAGTTGCGCGAAAAAATGCTTCGGGAACAGCAGTTAACGTTAGGGAAGGCAGAAGAATTTTGCAAGGTAGCCGAATCTGTGACGCAGAGAAACGAGGTCTGGGGCGCTACGCACAGCAATATTGATACTATTGCAGGGCCCGCATATGTACCAAAAGGCAAAAATGCCCGGGATAGCAACACTCAGTACCGCTGCAAAAAGTGCGACCGGCGCCACAGACCGCGGCAGTGCCCGGCATACGGAAAGAAATGCAACGTGTGCCACTTGCTTCACCATTTTGCAGTGTGCTGTCCAGGAACATCTAAAATTGCCGATGTCAGCAAAGACGACTTTGATGATAACTTCGCCATCCTTGAGGTCGGCGCTCGGAAGGGAGGAAGCAAAGACTGGATGGTTGAAGCTGAGGTTGCGGGCAAAAAGGTGTCTCTCAAAGTAGACACCGGGTCACAGGCCAGCCTCCTCCCATTTTCAGTGTACAGGAAACTGCGTGCTGCCGAGCAACTGACGGCTACCAGCTCGGTGCTACGGGCCTACAACGGAGGCGTCATAGCGCACTTCGGAGCAACGTCGCAGAAAGTGACCATCGGCAATGCTTCCACCACAGTGCGGTTCTTTGTCGTCAAAAATGGTCGTCAAGCCATACTCGGACTGGATGCGAGTGAAGCCCTGGGCCTTTTTCAGCGCACAGTGGCCAGTATAGGTGCTTCAGAGTATGTGCCGGTTAAAAATTTCAAGCACCTCTTTCAGGGTTTAGGATGCCTGAAGCAACCGTACAGCATTGTCTTGCAACCAACAGCTGTTCCTGTGGTGCAACCAGCACGGCGTGTCCCCCTGTCCCTGCGGGAGCCTCTTCAGGACGAGCTGCATAGACTGGAGCGCGAGAATATCATCGTCAAAGAAAACGAGCCTACGGACTGGGTAAGCCCCTTGGTCACTGTCAAGAAAAAGGACGGCAGAATTCGGATTTGCATGGACCCGAGAAAAATTAACGAGCACATCAAAAGAGAGCACTACCAGCTTCCGAGACGTGAGGACATGGAAGGTGAATTGGCGGGGGCCACTGTGTTTAGTTGCTTGGACGCGAATTCAGGCTTTCACCAGATTGCACTTGACGAACAGACATCCAAAATATGCACTTTTGCTACTCCATTTGGCAGGTACCGTTACCTGCGATTGCCATTCGGCATCGCCTCAGCGCCCGAAGTTTTCCAAAGAGCGATGAGTCAAGTATTTGAGGGCCTTCCCGGTGTTCATGTGTACATCGATGACGTGTTGGTGTGGGGAGCAAACAAAGAAGAACATGATCAGAGACTGTTGGCAACCTTGAAGGCGGCCGAAAAGGCAGGCTTAACGTTCAACGCAAAAAAGTGCAAGTTTGGGGTTACGGAAATACAGTTCCTTGGCGATATAATAGGGCGCGAAGGCATATCGCCAGACCCAAAGCTTGTAAAAAGCGTGCTTGAAACGCCGGAGCCCAAAAACAAATGCGACGTTCAGCGCATGCTCGGTGTGCTCAATTACTTTGCCAAGTACGTGCCACGCTTGTCTGAGCGGACTGCGCTTTTGCGTGCGCTTATCAAACAGCGCGCGGTGTTTGAATGGACTGACAACCACCGCAAAGAGTGGAAAACCATTTTGCAGATTCTAAGCACGACGCCCGTGCTTGCTATTTTTGATCCCCGGAAGCAGTCCAAGATAACGTGCGATGCATCAAAAGACGGCGTGGGCGCAGCCCTGTTGCAGTATCACCATGGTAGCGAGTGGCGACCAGTGGCCTATGCATCCCGTGCGCTAACGCAAACTGAACAGCGTTACGCGCAGATTGAAAAAGAGGCCCTCAGCATTTCTTTCGGCTGCGAGAAGTTTCACCAACTCGTGTACGGTCACAAAATCATCATTGAAACTGACCATAAACCCCTCCTGTCCATTGCTGCGAAAGGGATTTGTGAGATGCCACCCCGCCTTCAGAGGTTCTTCTTGAGGCTTTTGAAATACGATTTCCTATTGCAGTACGTACCAGGAAAACACCTCATCTTGGCTGACATGCTGTCTAGGACGTCACCGGCTACGCTGGACGACCGCGCTGGTGCCGCAGATGACGTGGAGGTGCACGCTGTGCAAATCCTGGGCTACTTGGTCACGGATGCTACGCGGCAGAAGCTGGTGCACGAAACTGCTCGTGACTGCTACCTGAGCACGGTAATATCCAACCTGTCAAATTGTGAAAGCGTGCAGGGGGAGCTGAAGCCATTTTCCTCGGAGCTTTCCATCGTGAACGGAATACTGCTAAAGGGAACAAAAGTGGTCATACCAAAAAGCATGCGACGTGAAATCCTAGGACGAATTCATGCCGGGCACCTAGGATTGCAGAAATGCAAAGAGAGAGCACGGCGTCTGGTTTTTTGGCCTGGGCTCAGCAACGACATCTCCCTGATGGTTCAGAGTTGCTCTACGTGTCGGAAGTATTCATACAAGCAACCGAAAGAGCCATTAATTATGCGCCCAGTCCCATTGTGCGCATGGTTCCGTGTTGGTGTGGACATTTTTTCGTTTGGGGGCAGTTCGTACATCGTAGCGTATGACGCGCATTCAAACTTCCCCGAAGTCCAGCAACTACGAGACACCACTGCAAACACATCGATTGCGGCACTCAGCGCCATGTTCGCCAGGTACGGCGTGCCTCTCGAGGTGTGCACAGACAACGGGCCGCAGTTTTCGAGCTACGAATTTGCAGAATTCGCAAGAAAATATGACTTCAATCATGTTACGTCAAGTCCGCACTACCCACAGTCTAATGGTCTGGCAGAGAAAGGTGTACAGATAGTGAAGCGCCTCCTGAAGAAAAGTGAAGACTCGGGCGACGACTTTTGGCTAGGCCTCCTTGCCTACCGTTCTACGCCGCTTGAGGACGGCAGATCCCCCGGAGAACTTCTTCAAGGTAGACGTCTCAGATCTGATGTACCAGACTTCGGCGACGTGCAGTCTACGGCGGTCAAGAAGCATCGCCAGTCCAGCAGCGGGACACCTTTATCGCCCTTAGATAAAGGGTCGGTAGTAAGGCTTAGGAACGCAACATGGTCACCGAAAGGAACTGTGACTAGAAGAACTTCTCCGAGGTCTTACGAGGTGGAAACGGAAGATGGTCGTGTGTTTCGACGTAACAGACGGCACCTCCTTGCGACTCGCGAACAGTGTGCAACAGGCGCAAGTGACGATGACGACTACGGTTCACCCGACAGCACGTCTGTCGACTCTAGTGCACCTTCATCGAGCAGCGCCAGTGGTGTTACAGTGCCTGCACCGTCGCAGCAACAGCCGTCGTCCGCCGATGGCGCGGACCCTTTACGGGCCCCTCAAGCAGTGCTGGCAACCCCTCCAAGACCAACGCAGGTGCCAAGGAGGTCGGGGCGAGCAGTCAAGCCACCAAGCCGGCTTCGTTACGATCAAGACTTTAATCAACTAACGTGAACTGTTGTGCTTATGTATTCCCCCCAGAGGATGTATCGGGCATGCGCTGTGTGCCTAAACTTTATCACGACAGCGCGACACGCGCAGTGCTCTTGGTTGTTATCACGCTCTTGCCTATATAACGACATGCCAATAAACCCTCCATTCATTCTTGTTCCTGCCATCATGTAGTTGTCTCGATCCTTTACGAGCCGCTCGTCGCTTACAATACAAACCTAACTAAGAGCCCCATGGGACTAATCAATAAACTCTTAGATGCAAAGTTCAAACCACAAAATTTAGAAATCTGCTTTTGAGTCCTTAATTGTAATTATTCATTTAATTTAAAGCCGACACTAGTGAACATACATCCGTTTTTAATGAGCTTTTTTTACCATGAATATCAGACACAAGCGATGGCACCACCGAACGGACGAAATCAATTCCCATAACTGTTTTTTTTACCACTCAGACGCTGATCACGATATTGAGATATTTGCTAGAATGACGAATAAAAGGACATTATCAAGACGTTTCATGGTGACAAGGATAAACCGAAAAAACAGTTTTAACTAAGACGCATGGGCGTCGACATGATTTTGTCCCGAAGGAGGCAAAGCCGTTACACTGGGCAGGAGTGGGGGGAGTAAGGGGGGCGTTAAAATATAATAAACCCTGCAGTATCCAAGCGACTGCCTATGGAAGGATGAAGAGCGCTCTCTTCTGCTTGTAAAAAGAAGACAAGGACAGACGCAATCTCTTCGTCGTCCGTGCTACATATGTGCGCTTACTATTAACGCTATGGATTACCAACTAGGAGGAACGCAAGCCCTTGGTCATAGGGGTTACAAGTTTCAAAATGTTTATTAACGATCGTACTTGACAACAAGAAACGACTGCGCTACATAACAGCCATATTTGGTGAGACAGAACAATCAACGACACAGGTGCGGCGTCGATAGAGCCACCATGTAACGTTAAATGGCGTTTTCGAAAGCCTACAGTAGCACTCACTCCTTTGCAAAAGCACCACGCCTCTGCAAGCACGCGCGTTGGCCGGTGTTTATCTCCGTGAAAGCTGCTTGCCCTTCCCAATCAGTTTTTTTGAAATGCGGAGACGGCATACCGACTACAGGCAGGAGGTTGTCGGACATCGTCAAACGAAGCGAAGTGCGCACCTGCGGAGTCGCGCTAAACGAACCCTCGATAGCGATGACATGGCTTCTTGGGGTATCATTATGACGGTTTGAAAGCGCGACTGATAGTGGGATAGATCCAGCGAATGCCAGAAAGTCCATCCGCACTCCATTGAAGTCCACGTTCCTCAAAGACCAACGCCACAGTTTGGGCACACTGTCGAAATTGTTCAAATTACTTAATTTCCTCACTGACTTCCAGGGCACTATCTTGGAATGTTGTTCTTTCCCTTCAGCCTCTGAGTGATGCAATAACGCTCTTCCCCTGCTGATAACAAGGAGTCCATTTAAAATTACAAGGCAGTGTTCTCCCGGCAGCCGGCTGAATTTTTGAAAATACTTTGTCCGGAAACTGACCCCTATTGACTATCGAAATCCGCATTAGAAAGTGCACCTAAAAACTGCGCGGAGCCGCACCCACTTGCGCCAAAAATGCTTTGCTGCCTAGTTAAAATGTTTATTTTACTTACTGTCTTGTTTTCTGTTGCGGAGAAGACGCTGTCAAGCCCATCAAGTTCTTCTTTACTGCATAAGACCGGCGCCGGGAAAGTATGACTTGCACAACGGTCGGTGATTGCATCGGTACTTTTGAAAAGCTTGAAGCGGGGTCACTGAGTGCAGCACAGAAAACTGCTTGGCTAGATATCTGTAGGAGCCCACAAAAAGTTTACCAGCGGCAAAAAACTGCGTGCAATACTGACCGAAAAGTAACGGAGACAATGAGAATGCAGGAAACATGGCGAAGAGACAGGACGCTAAGCATGTATTGTCCTACCAGGTTATTATACTATAGTGTAGAGATAGTCTTGCAAAAGTGGCTGTGAAACAAACCATCCGCGATTGCGGCCTCTGCCCCAACTAACTATGCCACATCTTCGGAACCTTTAATGAAATCGCAAACTTTCGAAAACGAGCGGACAGCATCACCTCCAAAACCGACCTCCCCTCCCACACCCACCCTTCTACCCCTTTTACTACGTTTTGCTACATTATCACTGTTGCAGCCTCCCTACCTTGAGCATAATTTTGGGGACCGTTTAACTCCGCATATCTATGAAATATTAAAGCAGTACTCTTAAGCAGGCATTGGTTTCCTTTTCGCCGCATGGCGTGAGCGATTGCGCGACAGCCGATGGTCGCAGATGTTACCCTTCAGTTCTCATAGGTGTGCCGTAATTATTAATAAAATGCCAGGACCTGAACTTCCAAATACAAATTGCAGGTCGTTATGTTACCGGCTCTCTCCAGGACGTTAGCATTCGGCTGACAAAATATACTGTAGCTTCTCATTTCACTTCCGATAGCTAATAGGAGGTAACTACCGGAAGAAGTTTTAGATATGGAGCATCTCATTCTCGGGGCTGTGTCCCTCCCTCCCTTGTCTGCCGTACGCACTCTACTGCGCATGCGCGTCTCTTCAGCCCCGTAAGCGTTTCGGCTGACGTCAGCGCAGTCCACTATAAAAAGAAACAGTTAGGCGGCGCCCGGTTGCTACGAACGCGCCTTATGTCCTTCACTCATTCAAACTACCTCAAGAAGCTGCTGATACAGCGAAGGCACGCGAAGCTGAACGTCAACGGAAACGACGAACTGAAAACTACTGGGAACTTCAGTCGACACCATGGCTACTTTGCATACTACTCAGGGTTCCCCTACGGGAAGGTGGTGTGATGTTTTCCTTAAATTTTGCCGGGTGCCGGAAGAAAAGGCAGTGCTGAGCTATGAAGAGACTACAGATACTCTTCCGCTGTTCCAGAAGGTCTGTCCGGTGCATTTGGCGTGGACTATTCGCGGCACACCGACGTTTATGCCGAGCTGTCTGGCCTTCTCGCATTCTATCGCTTTTATTCCGTCTTCGCTGGTTCTTTTCATCAAAAAGCACACGTTCTCTTGCATCTGCAAACTGTCCATCTTCCCGTTTTAAATGTCCATTTGGTTGATTGATTGTAGGGTTTAACGCGCCGACGCAACGCAGGCGATGAGGCGCGCCGTAGTGGAGGGCTCCGGATTAATTTTGACCACCTGGGGATCTTTAACGTGCGCCGAAATCTTGTACACACGGCTATTTTTGCTTTTCGCCTCCACCAGAAAAGCGACCGCCGCGGCCGGGAATCGAACCCGCGACCTCGTGCTCAGCAGCGCAATGCCTTAGCCACTGAGCCATCGCGGCGGGTAAATGTCCATTTGGTAACATCGCGAAAAGAACAAAGTACACTAATGCTATGAATGGTGCATTTTTCTTCTGACGTATGCTTCATACCTGGGACATATAGCTGTCCAGTGCGGACCCGAAGGGCCCAATAATTTCACGGGAATCAAGCTAAAAAGGCGGCTTTCAGTGAGGCTAACCTAAATAAGTATTACCAAGCTAAGGGTGACAAAAAGCACAAGGATATGTTATCCAAAGAACGTGCGTGCTGTACGCTCGCAGCAAACTTTCTAGGCCATGTTAAAGACGGGGCCACGTGGAGAAAGGACGTTTGCCGTAAAATAATGAGGTGAAACCAGAAGAAAACAGAAAGGTAACAAATGAGCCTCGATTATTCTTTTGTCGTAAAAGTGGTCTTTCCTAAGAGTTTCGAACGGCAAAGACTGGAGCTGAAGAAGTGTTGGGTGTGATGGCGTTTACCTGCAATTGATTTTTTGAGGGTAAAGGAAAGTCGAAGTTGTCCTTCAATGGCGGAGGCTGCGCAGCAGGAGCGGCAGTGGTAAAAACGTCTTCGTAATCGGGATCGTGTGCGCGCTCGGAATGGTTTTTGTTATGTATCAAATCGAGGTAATATTAAAAAAACCATGCACCACTCCGTCTAACTAACGACGATGGTTGAACGAGAAGTTTTCTCGGGATGGGATCCTTGGTTGGCCGATCCCACACTGCGAGTATGTGCCAGACCGAAGGTAAAAACCATTTTTCTAGAATGCCCACAGCAACTATCCGATGTGCACTCTGCAGGGATAACATTTGGGCTTTGGGTGTTCGGCGCAAAACGGTAGCTTCTGCTTGGCGTTCGATTCGACCATGTCGAAATACAGTAATCGCATAGACGCCGGCTTCATAACACGAGGGACCCAATTTAAATTCGGGCCACGGCAAAAATTTTTCTTTCACTTCATCCACGATGATTCATCATCATACCCAGAGAAATTTTGCTGTCCTGCAGGTCGTATAGGTGTCCAAGAGCACCTGCGAGGACTACAAAGCTTCTCTTCAGTAAGGATCTCGTTTGCTTTCAAAGTAGCTTCTGGTGTGCATTTCAGCCTTGCAGTACGCCCTGCCTAGAGCGCCTTTACCAGGCTCACGGGCACGAGCTAACTTTGGCTTCTCGTTCACTGTCCTTTAGCCCATGGAGGCTTGGGGCAGGAGTGTTCTGTCTCTGTTTACAGCAAAGCTGTATACCTCTACCCTTTTTGCCCCCAACGGTTTCATGGCCATTGGAAAAAGCAATCTCAGTATGCAAAAACGCCCAGGCTAAAGCTGCGACAGCTTGCGTCGGGAGGATCAGGCTTGCAGCATAGAATTGGTTCAAGCTTAGATTCGTTCAGGGAAACCACAAAACAATCATAGAAAGCGCATTATGGGTAAGGCGCGTGCGAACAAGGGGACCCCCACCATGTGTTCCTGGTAATTATTATCTTTTGAGTTTATCTTTGAAGGCTAGGCAAGACTAGTGTGGATAGGCAGAGCAGCTCTCTCTCAAGGCGTCAGGTGAATGCGTCAGGAACACAAGGCGGCAGATGGTGGCGGCAGATGCTGCACACAGCAGCTGCCTCCAGAGAAGCCGAGTGCAGTGTCAGTGATCAAGGAATTAGAGTACCGCTACTGAGACACGCAGGTCTGCAACGGCGGGCATTTTTTCGCTAAAAGTTTTGCGAGATTGCCGCATCTCCGGCCTCGCCGTTTACATCGACCCGGTCGTTTGTTATCCACACTACCAAAGATGCAGCAAAGCGGCATCTTTGGACACACTTCTGCAGCTGAAATGCTCTACACGCGTTATGTTTCATTCGCATTCGGATGGATGTCAGTTGCGCGCAGCCGCAGGGCAGGG
The DNA here is from genome assembly GCF_048455015.1 of Haemaphysalis longicornis. NCBI lineage: Eukaryota > Metazoa > Arthropoda > Arachnida > Ixodida > Ixodidae > Haemaphysalis > Haemaphysalis longicornis. The sequence goes on from NW_027526204.1 coordinate 15,382,471, forward strand.
AGGACAAGCTAAGCCTACCAAAGTTGACCGACTAAAACGCACAAACAACAAAAATACGGCGACCGTGAACCGTCGCAGTGCAAACAAATATTACGTAAAGCGAACTACCCAATGATTGTGGCGGGGGCACAGAATAATACAACAGAGTGGCGATACTCTGTACCCTTATCAAGTTGCACTAGCCTAGTGCAAGCGACAAGGCCGTCGAGACGACGAGAAATATTTAATACTCTCCTCCATCGGCATTTGTAGTGGTTTGCAACAGCTCTGCTCGACATGCACTTTCGCAGGGTGGGATGGCGATCAATTTTATGTGTTTACCATAGGTAGCGGATATTGCAGCCACGACTGGCTTAGGTGAGAACATCGCCATAGCAACTAATTGTGTTAGCGATGAATGGAGTTAGCATTCAACGTCTTCCTAATGGGCTGGATGTTCGTGATACTGATCTCACCTGTCGCTGCCAGTTGGCAACGACAGGCGGCAGAGACAGGGGCAGCTCAGCTAAGAAGAAAAAAGGGGGGATAAGGAATTTTTCGCCTATGAAGGAAAGCCGCATACGCGTGTTCAGCCGACGCAGCAAATCACGAAGGTCCACTTAGGGAGGAAGGCGGTAGCAGGCGGCGGCAAGCCGGCAAAACAGTTTGCGACCGAGACAGGCAGCAGTGCTTCCGAGCGCACGGCTAGAAGCATCTTGCCCGAGCTGCAAAAGAAGAGGTGTGAATAGGACAGCCCCCAATTCGTTAAGGGGCTTGTTTTTTTGACGCGGAAGTGTCCTGGACATTTGTGCTGAACACGGGGAGAGGGGGGGAGGGCGCAATGAGAAGAAATTATTATATTCATCGCAACCTGGCGCCTCGCCGCCATGACCTTGCAGTGTTAGGAAAGCTGCCCGGAAAAAGTGACCGCGCGTTTGAGCATCAAATAGCACCTTCCTATCAGAATGTTTTTCAGGAGCAGAGCGCACAGAAGCTGTACACTTGTGAACACATTCGACAAGCCGCTTAAGTAACTAAGCGTCTGCCAGTAGGCGAAGGGTTCATTGATAAACAACCCAGTCATAGCTAATCCGGGGGTGGACAATGGACGTCGCGAATTTGTCCGGAATGAAAAGTTCGGTTTTTAAGAAAAAGACCAGGGGAAGAAATTGCATGGTAAAGGCTTCCTGCTTGGTTAGTTTACATCCTTCCTGGTGTTCTCGATAACGAAAGAGCAACAGAAACGAACCCCCTCCCCCACTCCTTTTTTGTACTGGGGGTCACAGCAATGCCAAATGTCAGCGGAAAAAAAAGCAAGCCCTAATGGAGCAGGGGTTGGAGGAGTAGAGAGGGGCAAGTGCTGGTGCGGCTTGGGGAGCCAAGTGCCCTTTTTGCCTACGACCATGCTGAGAATGATGAAAAGTAGAGAAACGGCTGGTGACTAATTACGTGGTGCACAAGAAGCAAATGCCATGGAATATGCGAGTTATTCTCAAGAATGTTTCTGAGGCAAACCGGGATACTTATACCGGATGCGGTCTCGAGGACATACAGAATTCTCTGCGAAAGCCTCTTTCCCGCAAAGTTCCCTGATCGCATAGCCGGACTGTTAAACCGTGCACGAGGGAGACACCATGTGTCTAAACTTCCCGGCAGTCAGAGGGTGACCTTGTTTAAACGCTGCGTAAATGCTGCCCATATATGTATGTGAGCAATTTAACTTTAATTAAATTTTAAGCTTCAAAATTGTGGTCGCTCAAAGAAGAAATTACAAAGAAAGTAATCCAAGGTTCCACTAAGGGAATTTCAATCGCCTGAAATGCGCAGTTAGACAAAATTTAGCTTCCCTTTAAAAAAAAAGTTCCGTGAAACGACGAAAGCTTTATAATGCCAAAACTGCGTTAAAATTGCTTCAAAACATTCTTAAAAACTGTGTTCAGCCTTCGCTGAAAGTGCGTCCAATCGATCGACAAACAACGAATGTACCAATAAACGCATCTATGAATGATTTAAATGTATACCGATACGTGGTTTATGAGATAAAGCTATACTATATCACAGTTTTTTGCTTATCGATGTGCTCAATATCGTATGTAGAACCATTTTTTTCGCGGTTTTTAAGTAAACGACCCCTTCTTAAAGATCCCTTCTTCAGAAGCGCTGGACGCTCAATGGCATGTGCCGAAGTTTTATTGGCATAGCGATCAGCGGACGGTGATCCGTTTCAAGTGCGATGGTGTACGACTGTATGAATGAGTGGTGAATATTTCGGCTTCCCAGAAGAACAGCCATCGCCTCTTTTTCTATCTGCGACTATCTTTGCTCAGTATCGGCCAACACGCGCGAGGCATACGAGTGTTCAGTCGTACCCGGATATTTTTTCCATTCTTTTGTCCCCATCCTTGCACTGTTTTTTCTAAATGATGCATTGCGAGCTAGCGCTAACGCAATCCTTAAATATCATTGATAATATTCTGCGTAGCTTGTTGCGGTGATGCTACTTTTTTCCGATGTCGAAAAAGAGGGAGACAGATGTTTTACAAGAATCTCTATTTTTACAAACGAATAAAAAAATTAGTGCTCTTCCACTCTGTGAAGAAGGATGACCTGCAAAGCTGTACGCAGCCCACGGTGTGCACGAAACAAAACACGTTTATCGTATTTGCGCCCATAGACAAGCCTGCGAACTCTTCTCCCAGGCCTCTGAGGAAACATTAAGTCTCGTTCCCCTGCTCACATTTCAAGACATCACCCGCAGCTTACTAAAACAGAAGAAGTAATACTCCGGAGGCTTCAAACAAACACCTTTCCTCACCCAACTTGGCTACATCGGATGTACCCCACCCAATACCCTGCCACATGTAAATTCTGCCCTAACCCATGTACCCTCATACACATGATCTTGGGGTGCGCACACAACCCAGCCCTCCCACCTTTACCCATTTCCCTTCCCCTCCCTGAGCTGTGGGAGAACCTGACAACCAGCGCATGCTTGGATGCACAGCAACTCCTGGTGTCCAGGGCTGAGACAGCAAGGTCGTCCCATGGTCTCCTGGACTGAGGAGCCACTCCCATATCACCAGGCTCACAATAAAGTTTTTCCTCCTCCTCCTCGTATTTGCGATAGAGCATATTTCCTAGCCAATTAGCTGATTGAACCTCTGACGGATCGAAGCTTCGTTTTTGCAGATAAACATGGAACTGCCTGTACACCTCCCGCGTCTAAGAATCTAACATTTTTGTAAGGCCGGGTTCAGACTGTTGCCGCAACTGTCGTAATAACTTTAAATAATGACGTAATTTCACGTCTCAGCCAAGCGAACTGCGTGACATGGCATTTTTTACGTCCATAGATCACGCTACGGGCTTTCACCAGTATTGAACATAGCCTACCACACAAATCCAATCCGATCTACCACTACGGACTCTGAACAGGTCAGTTTGGGCCGTTTACCATCCGCGCTTAAATCTCGCACCATCACAATGGTCATGCCATTCACCAGTACGGGAATGAAACCTATAGGTGCACGTGCACACTTCCCCTCCACCTCCCTCCTACTATTCTGTAATACATACCTGCGCACGCCTAAACCTGCAACGGGCCATATGCGCGTGCTTAGAAGTGACAGAGGCCGTCAAAAATATCCCCTGAAAGCCCTCCGAAGAAGTGATATTGGCTCGCTCCGGCGTACCTAGCGGGAAATTTGCTGTTTATCCAGGAGGGATTCGCCGATTCTCCACAAGCTGAACTTCAGGCGGTAATGCGGTGCCAGCAGCTTTCAGCTGTTTTGCACCCATTTGCGCTTGTGTTCGGGGTAACGCTTCGATTCTTGCTCTTCTTCCTCCATACGAACGGCATGCATCCGTCCCCTAACGATCTTAAACCTGGAAGCCCTTGAGCTCTATTCTCGCGTACAAACTTGTGGCTTCGCGTTTTCCTTCCTTACTGTTTAGAATGTCTGTGTAACACATCAACCTACACCCGAACCACTCGATTGGAGACAGCCGACTAACTGTATCGAGCCATGTAATTTTGACATGTAAATACCGGAACAAACGGAATTTATTCGGTAGTGGCGTGAGGCCTAGCTGTGCGTGCATGCCCCCCTCTGTCTACCCGCAAACCGTGCACGCATAAACCGGCAGCCGGTGATGATGCATACTTGGGCATGAAAAACACCGGAGAAAAGGTCGCTCGGAAGGCCTTCCAAGCTGAAAAAGAAATATGGGCTCAAGCCGGCGTTGCAACTGGGGAACTTTCTCTTCTACCGGGAGTGATTCGCCGCTACTTGGCAAAGTGAATTTGAGTGGAAATGGCGATGGCTGGTTTAGGTCGTTTCAAGGGGCAGCCCTTTGGCACCCGTCAACTGGGCTTCGCGGGAGCGGCGTCTGTTTATGTCCGCATAACCGACTGAGCGAACACAGCAGCGACGAAAGAAAACGGAGACGAGCGTCAAGCAAGTGGAGTACGACATGTGCGGCTGCAGCGTCATCTCTCTCACTGCCTTTTCCTCACACATGATTTTGTCGCCACCAACGAGCGTCGTCACCCTTACACTTTCCCGAGACGCTGTTTCATTCTCTGGAAATCCAAACCACGTGACGTTTGGATTTGGATCAAACACGATATGTAACTGATGTAGCAACCTTCTCGCCACTCCCTTGTGAGGGGCTAATCACAACCACGTGACATTAACGCGGGAGGTTCAAACACGATTTTCAACACGATGGCCGGCGGCGGCGTCGCACTGCGAGACAGCGGCAGAGTAGCCCACGCCGCCGTACGTTCGCTGATCACGCGAACACTTCATGAAACGCAGCATAAATGTGCCATGCCCGCGAAGAGTGGAGCTCGCGCTGCCCACGAATTTCATATTACGGAGTTTAGTCTTTTTTATGCCCGTCGGTGCTTCTCTTTATTTTTCGCAATCATCTGATAACCGCCTACCGCCGTTAGCTGTCGACTGCTAACTTGCCAAAGGGGCATCGGTGGAGGCGAGGGGAAAATTGTTGTGAAAGAGGTTTCAGAGGTGGTGAGGAGGAGCCCCGGAGTGGCGCCCAGTAAATAGATGACACCGGAATGAAAAGGGGGGGGGGGGTAGACATATACTGCTTTGCAGTGATATGAGCAGAAATATGTTTTGGAGGTGCCTGTGTTTGTACACGCGGCAATAAAAGGGTTCACGCAATAACAATAATCTGCTCGCAACAATGCGTCCATTTGGATGTTCTGATTACATACGCCGGGTAGTATTCTTCTGAAGCCCGCACATCTAGTGCTACATGTACTTAAATTTTTGCTATTCGAGAATGCAGGAATTAAATTTCCCACTCTGTGTCTTGGTTGCAGCTTTTGTAGTAAGAAGCCAAGGTTAAGAAGCACTAACACTGTCCTCGTTTAGCACTAATAGTGCGCGGCATGCCTCACATTTGCATGCGCGCCAGGAGGACGCCGGAGAATGAACAAACCTGGTCTTCATTCACTTGGACAGTATATCCTAGAGGTATTGATTGCAGTGTCACCTCCGGGAATTGGGTTCCATGCTTTTATAGCTTGCAGCCACTAAAATCTTAGATCAGTGCGGCATCATGAAAGGGCACCTTTTAACTTTTTAACAGGCTGATTTCGCGAACATGGCTGGCTGACGTAACTAGGCTGGTTAGTTCAGTTTTGTTTAGTTTGAGTTTTAGCACTGACAAACTGACAAATATCTTCTGGCTGCAGCTTCCATATGTCGCGCAAGGCAGTGACCGTGTGGGAGAACCAGCCACTTTTTAAAGCGAAGTTTTAGTGTCCCCACTGATGCTGTTGTAGGCCAAGTCGCCCTGCAGGCAAACCAACATGCTCTAACGGTAATTACGAATGACAGTTGGTGAAGTGAAAGAAAAAACGCTTCCCGTGCACGGAATCGAACCTAGGCCCTTCGAGTTATGAGGTCGGCGTCTATTCGACTGCTGCATTTCGACATGGTCCAAGCGAACGCCAAGCAGCAGGTACCAGATTCGCGCCATACAACAGGAACCCAAACGTTAGGTCTATGGTGAGCGCACCCGAGAGTGGCTGTGGGTATTCCAGAATAGTGGTGCGTACCTCCGCATTAGCACATACCTACTCGCTACGTGGGATTAGCCAATCAAGGGATCCGTGGCGAGAAATCTTTGCGATCAAGCATCGTCGTCGATGGACGGAGGGGTAACGTCCGGTATCTTAGAAAAATAGACAAATAGGGAAGTTAACCAATAAAATTGCTCTAATGGGCTAAGTAAATAATAGAGAGTTTTAAAATAGGAGGCCCCACCGCTCTGGGGCCCCCAACCGTCTTGGGGCGTCGTACTACGCATGCGCAGAACCCAAGCCGTCTTTGGTGGCTTGGGTTTGAGTCTAGCGCGCACGCTATTTTTCCGAAATAGCGGGCGCCCCAAATCTGGAGTTTGCGTTCTTGCGTCGCTCTCGCAGCCACCGAGACTACGCGTGAGCATGGCTGAAGCGAAACCTGCGGCTCGTTCCTCGACTCACCCGATCAACTACGACAATCGCTGAGCTGAATTTGTAGATTACACGCGTCGTTCTTAAGAAACTGATAAAGTAGGCAATCGTGAAGCGTTTTCTGCCTTCGGAAACAGTCCGCGCACACGCCGGCCGCGCATACCAGCTCGGCACACTCCGCGGCTCGAACCGGCGCAGAGCACGGTAGCAACCGCTTGTCTCTGCTCTTCAGAATCAATCTGATCGCTAAAAAGAAGTTCCACATGCGCTAAAGTAGGTGTTAGTGTGGTGAAAAAGAAAACTCCCACCTCCCCTCGCGGGAACCCCTGTGTAGATGCGACGCATAGGCGGAGCGGCGAAGGGAACGCGTTTTATAGCGCGCATAACATTGAGGGGACTGCGTAAGCTGGTCCCAGTCGATGACGACGTTGGCGTACTTGTAAAGCGGCGTGGACTCTAGGTGTTTGAGCCAAGGGTGGATGCTGCTTCGCCGGAGAACGGCACACCGGTTATATGCGCAGCGCGCCCGAAGGAGAGGAAACCGCGGAAGAGAGAGTACTGCACATGCGCCGGCCCCAGCGCGTCTGCCGCGGCTATGACGCAACGTGCCGCGGCTATGACGCAACACAATCCAACACAATCCACTTTAATCCAATCCAATCCAATCCAAATCCAATCCAACCGAATCCAAGCCAAGCCAAGCCAAGCCAATCCAATCCAATCCAATCCAATGCCCCTCGCGAGAGAGTGTTCGTTATCGGAGAGGAGAGGGGGTGAGCGGCGGAGAGCGGTAGAGAGCGCAGCTTGCGCGGCGAGGAGAATGGCAGAGGGGTGGACAACGCCGACAACAACGACGACGACGCCGGAGGGACAAGGCGAGTGAATCAGATGCTCTGCATCTAAAATTGTTCTAGGGATTGTTGTCAGGGCTTTTTTTAAAAGCGGCGATCAGATATCTGGCGTGATGCTAACTAAGCCTACGCTGACCGGCCGCGGACGTTCGGCGATCCGACCGATCGCAGCGGCGCGCGGTGCGCGGAGCGGCCTAGAGATGGCGCTACCTGCGCGGAAGCCTCGAAACAGGCAATGCAGATGTCTTGGTGCTCAAACGGCATTTATAGCAGAAATAAACTTCCGCATGCGAGAAAGGGCATGATGGTGTGGTGAAAAGTTGTGTTACGGATTGTCATTCGCAGTTGCACAGATAGCGGCGACCAAATATCCGCCACGACGCTAAGCCTAAAGTTCCTTTTACCCGAGCCGACCCGAGCAATGCAAACCGGTTGCGGGCTGTCCGGGCGCCCCTCTTCTAAAACTCATCGCGCGCGATCGCCTTGGGTTTGGGTTCCCCCACCTTCTTGGGGGCCCCGAACGCCGGCTTCCCCTATTCCAAATTTCCCAATAAGTGCTCGAAAATATTTGGGATTGGAGCGATGTCATCTTTGAGCAGCATGAATGCCAGACCTGTCGTGTTTGTGCGGCTTTGAAAGTTTTTTCTTTACTTTAATCCCCTTTTCGTAGTCGTCTTTTGAATTTGCGCATGCGTACTTTAGAGAAAGAATGTTTGTTACATCAAGACCTAAAAGTTTCCTAAACTCGCCGAACCTTGCGCTAATTTATAAACGTTATGTGATAACTGTAGGCTTTGTGGTCACAGTATTTCATGTATCAAGAACGTCTTATTCCCAAACAGAACAACGCCTTTTGTTTCTATAGTCGGGAGCGATATTCGTTACTTCATCATTTGAGCAGCAATCGCTAAAGAAAGCCGGTAAAGGTAACGAAGTACACAGTATACAACATGTGTATTTCTGCGAGCAACAAATGTGCGCGGAGAGCGGTGGACATGAAGATATCACTTCACAAATCGTATTACAGTCGCCCATCAAAAACTCAAAGTCACTTACTCGGAATTTCCAGTTATTTGAAAGCGATGTTCCGGTCACGGCCATTTTACATGAAGTTTAATAGAAGAAACCGCTCAAGATTTTGAAGCTGAATGCCAATACATCGGTTATTTGGAACTTAGTTCGGGTCAACAGCATCGACTGTGACTAGGCGACTCATCTCTCGATAAAATGGAAACATTTAGGCTCCAAGAAATCGCCGTGGCACGCACTAGGGCAGCGGTGTCGCCACTGAAGCAGCGCACAGTGGTAAAGCGGCAGGGCAGCTCAAACTCAAGCCAGTGCACGCCTCTCTCTGTTTTCAGGTCAATAACCTTCTTTGTTGCGCACAACTCCGGCTGAGCTGTGTGCAGGGTGAATGCTTCAGGAATGGAATTTAACAATACGTATGAGCTATCAGGGCAGAAGGTGTCGCACACTCTAGCTGCCGACGAAAGTCGAGGTTATGAACAAAATATAGAATAGAAATGTGTTGAGGACTAATGGCAATAAGTTTATTCTTTGTAGTAATAATAATATAAATAAGCCTTTATTCGCATCACGTACATAACGCATACCTGACGCTAATGATTTGGCGGTTCGGTTAATTTGAAGTCGCTTGCGGTCTCTGTGGACTTCGTATCAACAGTAATTAAAAATTATTTTGGCTACTCAAGGTATTGCTTTCGTGCTACTGACATTTTGACTATACACCCTAAGAAAAAGGGTATAAAAAGGGAGAAAATCGCAGGTTTCTCCCCAGCCCAGCGAGTTTCCCCCTTTAACTCAGTTCACGTAGCGCCCTTTGTACGGCATTTACGAAACGCGGACACGGGGGAGTATATATTCTCCCCTGTCGTCTGCGGTCTACCGTTGGCGCCGACGCCGATAACGAAACCGTTCTTCGTTGCACAGTGGCTTCGCCGATCGGGAGTAAACAATGATTGTGTTCAACACCGCCCCTGCAGTACGATACATTTCTGTCCTCTCACTGTCTTCTTTTATCACCACGTCCTCGCCACGCAAACGCACGAATTTCCAGCCGTGTGTTTGGTGCATTCTGTTGATGCCGCTGCCTGCTTGCTGTGTGTGATTCGCCTGCGCCCTGTTCAACGTTACGACGTTTCTGCTGACGCCCAAGGGTAAAAGAGGGCATCAATGGCATTAAGCTGCCGCTTTCTTCTAACTGCCCCTCGGTTTATAGCTGTGGAATTCCCGAGGCTCCAGCACCAGGCGATCAAAACTTTCCTCTGCCCTACCATGCTAGGGCAACATTTTACCGTTTGCATTGAAAGATTTGTCGCTCTCTTTTTAAGAAGGCGTAGCAATGGCATAGCCGTTTCCGCAAGAGATATGTGCGATGTGTCGAGAATACGAAAAATCGGTCATTGCAGAAGGCAGCTGCGAAGGAAGGCGACATGCAAAAAATGCGAAAACTTACAACATCCACCTACACGTGAACAGCGCAATGCAAAAAGCCCCATTTGTTGCAGATGCACGAATTGTCATTTGTCTCTCATTTTGAGTTCCAGGTTCTCGGTATCTCCGGCAGCTCTGCCGTGAGGGCAAAACTGGAACATTAAAAGGGAAAATGTTTAGATTAATGGCGACTAGCATGGTAACATGTTTCATTTGTTGGTTGTTCATTTGCCACCTCTGGCGCCGTTTCATGGCCCTGGTCAACCATTTTGCCACAATTCAGCGTATAGGCCCTTCGATCCTTCTCAGAAAACCCTTGAGCCGTTTAAAGGGACACTGAAATGAATTTGTCAAGCTCCCGTTTTTGCTTGCACTGCGTAGACTGGCTCAAATTAGCACACTTTTCATCGTTTATCCGGTTGACAAATCGGTAATTCTTTTACAAAGCGCGAAAGAAGAAAAACTACCATGCGCGGTTTGCGGCGGCCGCACCAACTAAAGCTGTGACGTTAGGAGGAGCCGCACCGTGATTGGACAATGCCCAAGGTGAGCAACCAAACAAGTTTCGGTTTCGGTTTCGGTTCTGTAAAACACAACCGGTGGCGTTGTTGGATGGGAATTCTCAATAACTCAGTAATCATCGTACCGCGCTTCTGCCATGTTGTCAGCTGTAAAAATGCATAAAGATAAGCCTCCCAGGACGGCTTGGAATCGTAGCATTCACTAGCCGATGCCTACGCAGTGCATGGACGCCCTCCGCGTACCCGCAGACGCCCAAATGTAATGCGCTTTTCCCCCATATTTGGAGCTTGCCTCACTCATGCCTGTACCGTAAAAAGCGTGTTCGCACCAGGCCAAGGGTCTGTTCATTCTGGCCTGTGCCCACTGCCCGCAAGCAGTCGGTGCTTATGGCAACAGCACGCCAACGAGAACTCGCTAGCGCGCCAGTGCCAGCCTGCGCGCGTTTTTCGAACTAGTTCGTGGAGCCATGAACGTTGCGGCCCAAAAAAAGGTGAACTCAATGTAGAAAACATCGGCAGAAAACAAAAAAGTTAACTTACAAAAAAAGAAAAGCACGTACCCGCGGGGACTCGAACTCGTGGCTTGCAAAACACTTGCGGCAACATACCTAGCGCCTCAGAGCACTCGGCTACGGAACGGGTTATGGGCCCAGCACGCTTCCACTGCGCTACGGAACGGGCTCTTCTGACCTTGGTAATATAAGGTATATATTGTACAACAAGTTTACACTTTTATTTAGTTTTGGCATTTCAAGCAGCTTAGGTGACTATTTGTTGTATTGCGCTCGTGCAGTAAGCGTCCCCCGAGTTTCCACAATAGCTCAGGTCTAGCAATTGCATTTCGTAGACGGAAAAGCGTTCGCAGATGCGTAGTCGTGCTGCTGACCGCTGTGCTTGTTCGCCCAGCGCAAAAAAGTGCTTCCCGCACCCTATTTTTACGCTGTACGGGAAAAATATCAGTTGATTTTATTTCCTTAGTACCTATATTGACTTCGCTGACTCTTCTCCCGCCTTCAAGAGGCCTTATATTTTCCTACTGGCGTACCAGTCAGCGAAGCGTCACATGTGCGCTTGTGTGAAGCGACCTTGACTTGGAGCTAGATACAGTGTACAAACTAACCAAGTAAAGAAAGGCCCATTCTTCCATTCACAAACGTGTCCTGGCTTCGTTTCAACTGAGCGAACGAATTGCGACGACGGGTCGGTGGCCGGCGGACGAAACGCTGGGCCGACTGACTCTGTCTGAAAGGCCGGGGAGCCGTGCAGTAGCGCCTAGCGCCGCCAATTGCGAGCTCGGCTCCTCTCGACGTCACACGAAAACGCCGCAGAAAATGGGCGAGCGTAAAGAGAGGAGGAACGCATTTTCGAATTAATTTTTCTACTAAATAAAATCGCCTAAACGCGCCCAGAGTGGTCGTAACATGGCATGGGGACTCCGGACTACAATTTGCGCAAGTAATCCCGCAATGTTTACATATCACTTCAATGTCCCTTTAAGGCTTGCGGTCTATTGCTCTAAAGGCATTTATAAACTCGCTCGGAGTACAACAGTATGTTTTAGTTGCACCCACGGAGCAAGATATTCACCTTTAAGGAATTAGAAGCCAGTCACATCCGCAGCACCATTAGCGTCTGCGTATATGATAACCAAAGTTGCATGGGTAAGTTATTAGCAATTAAGACATTTTAGTTTGCATGCAAGCTGGTTAATGTGTGCCTGTCGACACGACATGTTTCTCCGCTGCACTGAACCAAGCCAGCGATGAAACTCTATGAAAAAAATGTAGGTTAGCCTCCTAAATGTAGTCGTGGGAGCAGAACAGCAATTCTAACTCGAAGAAGAGACTTCATTAAAATTTTTGACTGCTATTTTCGGTAGATCGTGGTTTCTTCATGTTCTATGTATACATGAGCGCGAACCTTTTCTGTTTCTTTTGGGAGAATACCTCGACAAGACGCAATCTCGTACTGACCTGTTTGCTTCCCCACAAACAGTACTAATTACTTTACCGGGAACCTCATTTTTTACAAGATATCACTGTGTGTAAAGTGTCAGCGACAAGGGAAACAGGGCTAGACACTTTCAAATTATACCTTATTGCTCGTTTTGTGAAACAGTGATAGCATTTACGTGACCCCTTGACGCGACTGCAGTGCACCTTGCAACACACAGTGGCGTCGCACGTCTCAAGCATACGTGGAAGTTTCTGCAGTTTAGGAGCTTCTTGCAGTGGGTGGTTAAATACGCCCTCGGACGTTCTCTGTGACGGTGGGCAAGATTATTTCTCCATATAAATCAGCTTGGCTAATGTGGAAAAAAGACCAGAAATCGCGCGATAACGAATCCTGACGCTTTTCACAAAACGAAACTCGTTAAAATGGTACGCAACGTCATTGGCAACATGGAAATCATACTGGTTGAAAGCATTGAAAGCATAATGGGAATATTTTAAGGCAACAATTGAGTCTGCAGCCATAAAGGTAGGTAGCCGGGAGGCAGCCAAGCATAGAGTTACAGAGCGACGCGTCAACAATGCAAGGTTGTCTTTTTAATGATGCAAGATTGTGTAATTATCTAACTTTTATGTTTCGTGTTGCTCAGCCGTCCATGATTGACCAGCCGTGTAAACAACCTCGGTATAGCTCCAGAAAAAGAAAAGTTGAATATTGCCTGCATAATGCATAGGGTAGAATACCCAGGTGGCAAGCTCGTTGTAGGACAGACCGCAATTCGCCATTTGAAGAGCTCTTAAATGAGCCGCTTGTAGCTTCTGAGCTGAAGACTGCAGCATTGTAAGCCTCACTGCATTCGCTCAATGCAGGAGAGATCGTTTTCTGCGGTCGTCGTCTTCCTCCCCGAGGCTCATAACGGTTTGCTCCACATGGTCGCTGAAGCCACGCACCTCTAGGCCCTTGCGCTCAATGCCAATGATTTGCTCAACAGCCTTGTTCCAGTTGTCCGGAGAAACATTCTCAGCTGCAGTGATGAGGAGCTTCCGCATGCTGCCAATTCTGAAGTCAGTGTTTAGCCTAGCCACGTCACCTTTCATCTCCGCCCAGATCAGGTCGATGGGGTTAAACTGCCTGTATGGTGGCAACCCCAGAATGACGCACCCAGCTATTTCTGCCGCGACATCAGCTCTGAACCTTGCAAACGGGACTGTCACTGGTGCAGCTAGTCTAAGAAGCTGCTTCTTTGTAATTGTGGCATCAAACAGGATACCTTTTTATGTCATCCAGGCTAGTATGCCAGGCTTGCATGAGGATATGGCGCGGACAGTCTCCGGACGCCTGGAGTGGTAGGACGTGTTGTCCATGGAGACAACACTTCCCTGGGGCAGCTTAGTTTGAACAGAGTCAAACTAAGCCTGGAAATTCTGACCGTACATTCCTTCGTGATGGTCTCCCGGCTTAGTTTCTTTGAAGACGGATTGACCCTCTGTCAACAAAGCCGCCCTCATTGTTTATGTGGGTCACTATCAGCCGCACTCGTTTTCCGGATGGCTGCTTGAGCCCAGTTGTCAAACCTCGCTGGAAACCGTCCTGAGGTCGTTTCACTGTCTCGCCCCTCCAAAAGTTCGTCACGGTTTGGCATGCACTTTACCCACATTTTGTCTCTGTGGAACGTTTTGCGATGCTGCTGCCTGTTTTCAGCGATCTGACGAAGACACTCCTGCAGCCAAATCAGCACGTACCGATAATCCATCATCATCGAGTTTCTTTCGCGTTTCTCGAAGACCAAGCCGATGTCCCTCAGGATGCTGCGGATGGTCCACGTTCGCAGGCGCGGGATGTGCGCACTTTTCCGAATTTTTTCTGGAATCCCTTGCTTGTTTAGTGGGAGGCTCGTTGCGCCGGATGAGATTTTGCGCAAGATTTCTTAGCGCTCACAAATTGAAGCCGTCATAGTTTTCAGGGCGGCGTCCACGCTTCCCACTTCATGGATATTTCCGCGAAGGTGTTTTGTTAGCTTCCCTACCGTCGCCTTCGCTTTGGATTTGATGTCCAAAATCTTCCGGAAACCGACACCCGTGTGCTCCCTTGTTGTGAGGCAAGCTCCTGTGGCGCCAACTTGCGGGTGTACCTCTCGCACCTTCACTTGGAAGTTCAAAACTGTGGGGTGAACTTGGCGACACAGAACAATGCCGCTACAGCTTTTTCTGCACAGATGTTACGCAGTTGATGGGCTCTTCGGGTGAGGTTAACGCGTCCCAGACCTGAAATGGAATGACGAATCTGCAGTGCAAGAAACAGTAACAAATGTGGCTCCAGGTAGGACTGCATCGTCATGGTCCGCTAAAAAATCTATATCATACGAGACGTTTATGTTGGAGAATTGGATGGAGTAAGATGTACGGAGAAAACTACAATGCGCGAAGCAAAAAGCTCACAATACTCGTAATTTCAAAGCAAGTGAATAAACCATACGTGTGTTAATACAACAGGTAAGCTATAAAAAGTAAACTTAACTTTGTAATTTTTACCTAATTTTTACCTTTTTTGCACCACATTTTGACCGGCAACGGCAATTTTTTATGATAGGTATCTGTTCTGCTGCACGTTGGTTGTGGTAATGTATCTGACATTAAAAATTTAAATTCATCAGAAAATTAGGTTCACTTGTTTTGTTTTTGTGGGTTGTTTTATTTTGTGCTTCCAAAAATGTTCGCAGTAATGCATTGTTTGCGCAGATCGAAGGGACAGTCGGTTGCGGTGATGAGGCACAAGGGCTACTTCTGTTGCCGTTCTTAAAGGGGCACTGACACAAAATTTTGAAGGCGAGATAACTTCGGAGATAGATTGGTGGAAACACATATACATCATCTGCAAAATATCAGCGGCGAATACAGCCTAGAACATATTTAAAATCAATTTTGAAGTGTGCGAAACGCAACCGAGCGGCCAGCAGAGGACCACGCGCAAGTGTAAATAAACAACATCCAAACACGTCACGAGTTTGTGTTTGCCGCTTCCGCACTGCCGGCTCGCCGCTCCAATCGGAAGGCCGGAGGGCGGAGCTTCTGCTCTCGAGAACGAACGACCCGATCGTTGGCGGCGGAGGCGCCGTGATTTCGTCAGCTCATCGGGCAGCTGGCCGCGACAGAAGTTCTACAGCGATTCCAGGCACTCTGTTTCTATTACTGTTTATTACCATTGGATGCGGAAACGCGCCGGAGGCACGAAAAGCCCACCGAGCAAGCCGCACGGTCGCTGTGCAGGCGGCGGCCACGGCCGCGAAGTGGCCCACGCCGGCGCAGGTAGCTCGAGTGATAGCTTGTTACCGCTGCACGAAATTGTCCCCAAGTCCCGACCATGGTGGCTTACATGAGAAAGGAGTTAATGATGCCATGGCGGGTTGCATTAAAAATTGTCATCTGCACCGCTTACGAGAGCGGCACTCGAATATCCGTCGCAGTGCTAAGCCGAACACATCTGTAGGCGGACCTGTAGGCAGACCGGCCGGCTGCTCTCAGCGCGCGTCTTGCCACCCACCGTCTCGATCGACGCGCGTCGTTCGTTAGCCGCGGTAGCATTTGCACTCGCAGCGCCTGCGTCACATCCACGGTCGCTTTTTAATTAGGCGCCTCACGAGATCAGTACGGGGGGGGCATTCGCAGAAACTGCCGTCGATGCGGATTCGACAGTGCTACGGCGGCTCTGTTCTGTAACTGTGATATCCCTCCGACGGTCACGTGGTCAGCTTTGTTCACACAAAATCCACAAAATCCATCGTTTCGCGGCACTCGCTGAAACCGAAACTGCGACTGGCCGCATTGAAAATGCCTCTAATTAAACAACCGTCGCATGCTGAAGCAAATGAGGTTTCTACAGGTTATAAGTAGGTCACTAGCTACTTATCGCAACAAAAAAAACAAGATGCAAAATTTTTGTGTCAGTGCCCCTTTAAGTTGTAACCAGCGGCTGATACGAAAATAACAAATAAAAGCTCTTTCGACACCATTGGCGGTGAAGCTATCTTCAAATATTGCTAGTCATGCGGTGCGCCGTGGGTGACAGCAAATCTGCTGGCTTTGCTTACGCATCACGCTCACTTGTATTAAATTCTTTCGCAAAAGTCGCTCGTTGGGTGCGCCGTTTACGAAGGTTAACACATTTCCTATTGCCAGTACTTGCTTCTACAACAGCTCAACGCTTTGGATAGGCGTTAAAGTTCGTCGCGGCGCTCCCACGGCATCCGTCAGAGGTTGCGATTGGGATAAGAGCAAGCCACCCAAAACAATAGCGGCGAAGATAAAGATAATGGTCGTGATAAAGGTCGCGAAGATAAAGGTCGTAAAAAAAGTTGCATTGGGAAGGCGGGTTGAGTGACATTTACCTCAAATAATATTCTCCCCTAATTTTCGTTACTGAAGTCGCTCTGACTATTTCTGTATAAATTTTATTTTCTGGTAATTCAAAATTCTCTCTTAAGCAAAGCTTTCCAACTCTACCAGCCAACGGTTCTTTCCCGGTGTGCGGGACAATATACTCCCAACGCGGGGAAGGCGAGGGGAAAGTTTTCACTCATGAAGCACACTGTTGATGACGCGGCAAATTTACCCAGCGTTCCCCTGGCCTAGGTGCCTGTCCGCCTGCGGGCGCGTCGACGGCACGGCTTTGTCGTCTCGTTTAGCGATGGTTATTTTGGGCCTGTTTTGGGCAGCTTTGCGTCCATTCCGCGCTTCCTTCGCACGGCTTGGTTAACTTGTTCGACAGCATCTCCTGGATAACCCGCACCCGACGGAAGCAAGTGGTCGTACGGGAAAGATACGTTAATGATTGGTTAGCAGGATGGGAAAACCAAATGTAGAGACCACATACAGAAGTCTGACTGCTAGGTAAGCCTTACCTTTTGCGCACCGCTTGCATCCAATGGGACTCCCTTTTAAAAATTGGTGAACACAAATTCGGTTGTGTTCTAAGAGGTATCACAAAAGGCGACAGGAGCAACTGGTTCTGATAAATGGCGATTATAAAAGTTCCTTCATCTTTCTCGCAATTCTCAAACTTACTAAACGTTCCAATCGGCATAAATGGGTACCACTAAGCTGGCAAGCGGACTTGTTTCGGTGTTGGCGCTTGTGTCGTGCGGTGCTGTGGCGGTGCTGTGGCTTGTGTCGTGCGGTGCTGTGCGATGCTGTGGCCCCAACCTAGCACATCAGGACTTGTTTCGGTGTTGGCGCTTGTGTCGTGCGGTGCTGTGGCGGTGCTGTGGCTTGTGTCGTGCGGTTCTGTGCGATGCTGTGGCCCCAACCTAGCACATCAGGACTTGTTTCGGTGTTGGCGCTTGTGTCGTGCGGTGCTGTGGCGGTGCTATGGCTTGTGTTGTGCGGTGCTGTGCGATGCTGTGGCCCCAACCTAGCACATCAGGACTTGTTTCGGTGTTGGCGCTTGTGTCGTGCGGTGCTGTGGCGGTGCTGTGGCTTGTGTCGTGCGGTGCTGTGCGGTGCTGTGGCCCCAACCTAGCACATCAGGATGGGTAGGTTTCGCTGTCTCGCCCTTCGAAAGACATTCCTCTCCCTTTCCTTTCTGGCCACGCACAGCGGGGCTATAGCGGAGGCCTCCGGCGCTCTAGGCCGGCCATGGCCGAGGCTCCTGCGGTCGGGACGCCTCCTCCGCGAATTCCAGGTAATGGCAGGCAGAATATCCGGTTTCACGTTTTGTAGAGGCAAGTTTGTGAAGTTAAGTGACCTCCCATAGGCAGTTGTTGTGGGCGTCGTTTAAAGCATTCCTTTCCAATCCCCTTCACTGCGTGGATTGGAGCAAATTCCTTAACCAGTTCGTTTCTGAATGTTTACTATGTTTCTTACTGCAGATTATTCCGCGGCAAACGGTAAGTGATTGAACACTTTGTGCTTTTAATTAAAAGACAGGTCATGCTTGATAAATAAAAATTGTTTGATTGGCGCGAATTCTTTCAGAGTACGTTTCTGAGTGTTTACTATTTTTCTCTCTGCAGATATGCTGCCGCCTCCGTCCGCGGCTGACGGTAAGTGGTTCAACACTTTTTGCTTTCAAGTAGGCGACAGGTCGTACTTCATTAATAAAAATTCAAATATAAAACTTTCGATTGTACTTAGGGTGACTGTGAACGAAATAAAATATATTTTCTTCCTGCTCTACCCCAAGACATCATGGTAGCCAGAGATCAGCTATGCATAATTTCCATACAGTTCTGAGAAATGTTGCTGTCACAGTTATATGCTGTGACCAAGAAGTTTTTCAAGTGTAATGTTGCTTCCGGATTGTTGCCTATATTGTACTTGGCGGTGTTCATGCTTGTCTCTACATATTTCAATACACCAAATGGAGGCCAGTGGTCAAGCGTAGCACCTATTTAATTTAGGGAAAATCGCTTTGCACAAAGCAGCTAAGGGTAATGATTTAGAAGTGCACTTCAGCGAAGTTGTCAGGCTCACGCTTTTGCTTGCACTGCTTAGACTGGCTAAAATAAACTCACGTTTCATCGTTTATTCTGACTGCGAGGCGGCATTTACTCTATAGAGACTGAAAGAAGAACAACTACTATGCGCGGTTTGCGGCGGCTGCATCAACACCAGTGACGTCAATTAAAAGTGCTATGTGATTGGGCAATGTCCAAGAATAAAATTGAAACCAGTTTTGGCTTGGGCTCTTTAAAGCATGCTCCGCATCCGACGATATCTTTGGAGGGCATTGTAGATATGTTACTAAACGACATACCGCGCTTCCGGCATGTTGTCGGCTGTGAAATGCGTGAGATCAACCTACCATTACGGCTTGGAATCGTAACAATCACTAGCCGATGCATTCAGAGTGAATAAACCAATTTCGCATCACCGGAGACGCCTAAATGCGATGCACTTTTCCCCCCTCATTGATTCTTGCCTGGCTCGTGCCTGTATCGTAAGAGGCATGTTCGTTGGGGACTGTGTCCGCAAGCAGTCGGTGCTTATGGCAACGCCTTGTATGCGAACGGAAACTCGCCAGCGCGTCAGTGTTAGCCTGAACGCGTTCTGCGAACTCGCTCTTGGAAAATGGGCCGTTACAGGGCAACAATGGTAAATGCAGTATAAAAACAATTGTCAAAAACAAATATATAATCTTCAAAAACATGCACAATGAGGGATTCAAACTTGCGACTTGGAAAACAAAACGCCATGTGATCCGGACCACTCGGCCAAAAGCGAGAGATGCCAGCGGCGAAAATTTAATGTATATAATGTATAGCCAGCCTATGTTCTTTTATTTTAAGCATTTGAAGCAGCTTGGATGACTATTTCTTGTTGAGCACTTGTGCATTACACACCTTCCTAATTCTCTCAATATATCATGTCTAGCGACTGCATTGCGTATATGGGGTCGCGTTGCTGATTGGTGTGCAAGTTCACTCAGAGCAAAAAGTGCTTCCCGCACCTTGGTTTGAGGCTTTTAGATACAGGTTTTCGTTGAGTTTAACTCCTTAATTCCTAGAGTACCTTCGCTGACTCTTCTCCTGCCTTCAAATGGCATGGGAGTTTTCTACTAGCGTACTGGGGAAGCGTCGCATGTGGGCTTGTGCGGAGCGACTTTGTCTTAGAGCTTGATACAGCCTACAAACTTACAAACGAAAGGAACATAGGCACATTCTGTCAGGAACAAATTTTTCGTGGCTTTGTTTAAGATGAGCGAACGAATTGTGACGATCCGCCCGCCTCCGGCCGACTTACTCGTGCGCCGACTGGTTCTCCCGGAGTATCGGGGTGCCGTGCTGTAGCGCAGCCAAGCCAAGCCATCTTGTTTTTACGCCATACGAAACGTCACAGAAATCGGCAAGGAGGATGCAGAGAGGAGGACAGCAATTTGGAATTGATGTTTCTACTGAGTCAAGTCGCGTAAACACCGCTAAAGTGGTCAAAACATGGCTAGACACTCGATACTACAATTTGCAGTAGTAATCGCGCAATGCTTACAAAGCACTTCAGTGTCCCTTTAACATAACCAATACTTTGTATAGCGAGTGTTGATCAGTAAATGCGTAAGTCTACTCTGCAATAGACCATTCCGGGAATACTGATACGTTTTGTTTGTGTAGAGTCATCGAATTTTGCTGCCACCTAGATACGCTGAGGGCTCTAACATTTCTAGAACAAGTAGAAAAGCTCTGTTATCGGGTACTCAGCGGAATATAAGATTTTCTGATTTTTAGCTGTGATAAACTAATATTGACCGCATTCAGCAATACTCCGAAAGTCATCTTGGAACTGATGCTGTGTCGTTAAAGACAGCGAATGGGGCGCCATGGCAAGAACTGTTTTGAATTTCTTCAGCAACAGCGGTATGTTCACTACGAAGGGTCGTTTTATGACTAAAAGTAGAATTGAGATGTAGAAGTGGGGAAACAACGTTGTAATTTATTGAACAGTTTAGCAAAAGAGTCATTAGGCGTGTATTTAGGTCATCAAAGGAAAAAAGTAGTATTTTCTCAGGGCACATCTTATCATCACATGACAAAAGGATAAACCACAAGCTTTTAAAAACGCCTACAAATAATCGAGTATGTGTTAACAAAACCGATTTTTGTAGTTTGTAGCCACGCTTGAGCACATGTTACTTCGCAATGGTCGATCCATCTGCTTCTTTGGAAGTAATGGAAGTGTACGTTCATACGTTTATTCATGTATGTTCTTGTAATTTCATATTTATAAAAAATTCCCTCGTGCTGGGAGGGATTCAAGTTTCAATACTTTATGTCAACACTGGTCGTCTTTCCACAAAATTTGAAGTATCAAGGTTAATGCAATGATTGGAAATTTCGCCAGCCAAATCAAACTATTTCGCTTTATACAATAAAAGAGAACATAGGAACCCAATCATGACCATACAGCCTGGTGAGTGTTTACACTGCCTCTAACGTTGCACACACAGTTGTACACTCTGCAAGAGTGAAGCTACTATGTGTCATGTGCACCGTATGCATTCGTGTGATCAAAAGTCAGCGGGCACCAAACACTTGTGCAGTGCGCATAAAGCCTGGAACATGCACACAGTTGCCAGGTCTGGCAAAAAAAAAAGCTTTCTCATGTGGGGCGGGATGAGTTTTAGGAAACTTCCGGATAGCAGCAGATGGCCAGAGCACAACCGGAAGCGCGACCCTCGGCCCACCGTGACTAAGCCGCTCATGTGTTGGGCGCGCACGGTTAGGCTTGCTACAAAGACTCGAACATTTTAGTAAGTGTAGAGGGTAGCGCCGCGTTATTTTTCTGCATAAACGGTGCAGTGCTTTATTGAGTATCGCGTCACTGGTACGACTGCGAAGCGTTTGATGGCTGTTTTTCTGGATGTGTCGGTTTTGTTTTGCTGTCCCGTAATACACAATTGATTTCTGTTGGTGGCGTGCCAGCGTCACTTTGTCGGGTGGGATCGGGCTGCTCACGATGCCTTTGCACATTAAACTCGTACCGACTGCAAAACTTTTCCACTGCCTGTAAAACAATTTCTCTTCTGGTTCACCTTTTAGCAATGGAGATAAAATGTTTTATTGTCTGGAACTGAAGGCTTGTGAGCTAGATGGCCACTGTCGGTGTAAACGTGTGGAGGCATTACAGCAGGACGCCCAAGTACCATTAATATTCTATCAGTGTTGAAGCTTGTTTAGAAATTACGCCTTCCTTTTGGTGGTCCCAGGCGTTGCCCTACCACAATGAAACAAAATTAAGAGAGATGACAAGATAAGTCCTACACTAAAAGAACGCCCGAATCACCGCATATCTGCCAACGACGTGACACACAAGAGCAACAAAGGCCAAATAGAGGTAGCTCTAAAGGTGGCAGTGGATGAGATTGAAGGCTATCCCCGAGCAAGGTCCGAAATTCTCGGCAAAAAGTCTGAATTTTTATCCTTCAAACAGCGGGGGCAACGATTATTGACCAGAAAGTGACGATCAGAACTAAAGCGTGCGCGGAAGCAATCCAGAATGCAAATTCTTGCCTCAATTCTTCCGTCCAGCGGCCCACAATAATTGGAGACAATATATAAAGAAGCCAAACTCTTTAGACTTGGTGAAGCGCATGTGATTCCCAGAATCACGTACTACCATGCTTCAAGTTAAGGAAAGACAAATATAACAACCTAAATGGGCTCATCGGAAAATTGGTGCAGTTTGCACTAGAGGAGAAACGCCAGAGAAACATCAGACCCGGCGGCCCCCCCTCCTTCTTCAGAGACTTGGAGTTTCAACTTCGCACGGATTTCCAAACTTGCAGCCAAAGCTTGATTACTGGCAGGCCAGGATCATTCTGTCCACGGCCTTTCTCTCGCAAAGTGGACCGCGTTCCCGGGCAGCACAGGACTGTTCGGCATAAATCAAGCCGGTCAACTTTGGCCGGAGGTTTTCTTTCCGGCCTTTTTCCGGCAGCCATGTTCGGACCGTGTCCAAATGTGGGCCTTCCCAGGCGGCACAGAAAGTGTGCCCCAAGACCGGCCAGTCTATGGCCGCTTTCTGGCATGTCCGGCCAGCATCCAGGTTCTGGCAGCCACTGATCATGCGTTGAACGGCCAACATTCGGCAACCAGCGCTTCGGCATTTTTCCGTCCGCCCGTGTCCGGACGCACAACGGCAGCTAACCGGCTGCCAGATATTCAGTTCTCTTACGGCTGCCGATGTTGAGAAAGAGAACGGCCGAAGTACGGCCTTAGGGCATCCGTTTTTTCTTCGGGAAGCGGTAATCCGCCGAAGCACGGCAAGCCACCGGCCACAGAATATGCGTATTCTTCCGGCAGTTGGTGTTCGAAAGGAGACCGGCCGGAGCGCGGCTGCCGTGCATTCGTTCTTTCAACGGTGAACCGCGCGTCCGGCGGACGTACGGCCCCAGAATATACGTTTTTCATTCGGTTAGCTGTCCTCGGCCGAATTACGGCAAGCGAATGGCCACAGAATATTTGGCAACCGGTGTTCAAGAGGAGACCGGCCTACGTAAGGTATCTGGTTATAGGTCATTTTTTCGGCAAACGGCCTACAGCCGAACAACGGCTCGCGCCTGGGCGCCGAGAATTCATGCACAGACGTGTTTGGAAGGAGGCCGACCGGTTTTTTCCTGGGGGGAGAAAAAGCCGTTAGGGAGCCGAACGACGGGGACGCGTTTTTCATCCGCTCCGTGTTTCTACTTTTTAAATTAACGAACATCGTTTGTCAAACAGTAATGAGTGTTCTCGGTGAACGGGCAAGGTGCAAGGACTCACTGGACATTAGCAGGGAACCTTTTAGGCCATCGAAATGTCATTTATTGCCACAAGAAGACTGTGTCACACCGATGGGTGAGCTAAGCCTCGCCAGTCATCGCCGCTACCACGCCTCTGCCGCCGTCTTCGTCGACGCATCAGCTCGAGGCTATTCGCCCGCTCAAGAAATGGAGAGCATTGGAGACATCGACCCGCCAGAGATGTCCGATCCTAGATGGAGATGGTTCACCAAAATAACTGGCCTTCAAGGGCGTCGAGCAAGCGGCCACCACGCAGGAGCTAAACCGCCACCATGTGAAGGACTCCCCACCAAAGAAAGGCAAGTGCGAGCAAAAGCGCAAGTTATTCTGCTTAAAATTAAACTGCGACAAGCAATTTTGCACTATGTTGTTGGTGATAAACGTAGAAGAGACTGGCTCGTGCATTGTTAGGATCGACTTCATGCCCTGCACTATGTTACTTCAGGGGATTTTAAGACTGCCTATTTAGAAAAAAAATTATTTTAAATTTGCGATAACAACAGAGCCTTGTCACTGACGAAACCTAGCTGTTAATTTAGTTCCGATGTTTGAAGGTGAGCTTAGCTACTATTAGGATATGACTCATTTGGGTAAACATAATCGCCAGAATCCTAGCAAACACGCATTTTGTCAGGATTTTCTTGCTGAACGCTGATTGTTGAGTTCCCGCACGATTTGGCTCTTGCAATAGATAAGCTTAAAGTGGTTGACTGTATATTCTTGGACTGCAAAAAAGCAAATGATGGTGTTGCATATCACCTTCTGCGTAGTACATTTCATCCTATGAACTGCATGAATCGGTTTTTGCATTGTTATTACTATTGGCCCTATAGCTTTGTTCAAAAGTACTGTGTAGTTAACCGGACTATAGCGAATGAACGTGATTCCGTATACCTGCAGCTTTATTCGAATTTAATAACATCCTGGTGTGCTGATTCAGAAAATTTTTTGGATGTTAAACAGTGTGTAACGTCACCTTTACAAGAAAACCTTCATTCCAATTGGATACGTATACCGTAAATTATGCTGCTGTGACAACGGTCGAGGAATATTAATACCTTGGAGTTTATTTATGGAGTGGTTAGAGGTTAAATAGGCAGGTTCCCACCATAAAAGTTACGGCTGCGTATGTTTTTGGCTTTCTCAGACGAAATTTCAGTGAACCTCCATCTAACTGAAAAGAACAACCGTATTTCACTCATCTGCGCTCAATCTTGGAGTACGCATGTGTTTTCGTGGATCCCTACACCAAAGAGCTCGTTGATACGCTCGAAAACATACAGAATATGTCAGTGCGATTCGTATTAGGTATTTGGCACTCTCAACTTAGCATGAGAGAAAGTAAAAGTAAACTGAAATGGCAGGACGTGAAAGATCACAGACGAAGCCACAGGTTGAACTTTTTTCGTAATATCTATGATTCGAAAACTGTTGTACAAGGGGAAAAGTATGTCCAAGCTCCATTCTACATATCGCAAAGTGGGACAGCTAGCTTAAAGCAAATTATTAACTTTCCTTTAAAGGTGACGCCTTGCGCGATTCATTTTATTTTACATCAATACTGCAGTGTAATTATCTTCGACGTATGATTGCATTAACTGTTTATATTGAGGATTTTCAGCGCGCTTTGTAGAATTATTTTGTTATTTTGTCTCATATTTAATGCTTAGTGTTATGTATCTCCCTTCTGTAATGCATGCAAAGGCAAGCAGGCATCAAATAAATAAATAAATAAATAAATAAATGAATAAATAAATAAATAAATAAATAAATAAATAAATAAACTACCAGAGGCGCAAGTTTGCCTCCGACGGGTTGAGAACCCTACGCATTCAACCTTCACCAATAGAATATTTATTGCCCTATTCGTTGCAGTATGCAAGGTTTCTTGTATGCATGCTACCATTGGTATGTTATTGGTTTGAAACAAATTATGTAACTCTAATTTTACGCCTTTCCTTGCGTGAACACAAAGGGATACAACTGCAGCCACCTGAAGCAGGGCGTCATTCGCGACGCGTCTAGAATTTTTTTAACGTAGTATGACATTAGAAGAAAATTAAGCTCTTTTGGACTATTAAGTGGTGTGGACGTATACTCATGAAAACAACATTAAAATAGATTGAAAATGAAAGTACCTGTGCGCTCCTTCTTTGGATCAGCCCTGCGCAAGGTCATCAGAAAAGTTGATCGAGTAGAAAATGTCTTTGCAAGAAAAATAGGCAAAAACTGGACATACTTTTTTGTAAAGGAGTTATATTAAATGCTCCTGAGTGTTTTGTTGAGAACCAAAACGCTTCGTAAAGGCATTCACGCCGGTTTTATATACATCAAAATTGGTCAAGCAACTGTTATAAAAATAGTTTATGTAGTCATAGCATGAAAGTGTTCCGGAATATTGCCCTAAAAGAAATTGGCTAAAAGCGGCGCAATTTATCTCTCTGAAATTCAACCCACTAAAGTATGCGCCCTCCGCCGCCTCCCCCCCCCCCTCCTCTTTCCCCGTTTATTACAGGTAAGCCGCCCCACCGAAGATATCAGGACCTGGACAATACATCTATTCAAGCTCTACAAAGAACTGAATATTTTCTGTGTTCGGCAGTAAATGAGGCACAGCAATTAAAGGAACGACAATTTGTGAGCACTGTTTAATAAATGAATTTTGCTGCCAACTGAGGCTGGTACTTAAGCAAGGCTTGGCTGAAAGCTTGACGGCTGGTGGTTGCGCACGAGCTCACTTTGATGTGGCAGCATTGGACCCAAAATGCTGGGTTTGTGCTGCTTCTGCACTGCGTGAATGAGTCATCTCCTTGCGCGACATGCAGTGACCGGCCTCAGTACAGCTAACGTACTCTGGCCGAATTCCAATGCCCGTAGCACGGCCGTATTTCCGGTAGCTGTAGTCCGGCTGGAGTCCAACGACCGCATCTCGGCTGTCCTCCGGCGGACGTACTTCGGCCGTGCACGGGTGGCTTTAGAATGGCCGGAGCCCTACGGCTGGAATCTGGCCGTATGACCGTAAGCCGGTCGACTGGCCGACGGACACTGGCCGTTGGACAGCCATGGGAGTACGGCCGTATACGGCCAAAAGGCCCACATTTGGACATGGGCCGAACATGGCTGCCGGAAAACGGCCGGACAGAAAATCACCGGCCAAAGTACACCGGCCTGTTTTAGGCCGCACAGTCCTGTGCTGCCTGGGTTTTGTCCGTATACGGCCGTACTCCCACGGCTGTCTAACGGCCAGTGTCCGTGAGCCATTTGACCGGCTTACGTTCATACGCCCATATTCCAGCCGTAGGGCTCCGGCCATTCCAAAGCCACCCGTGTACGGCTGAAGTACGGCCACCGGGGAACAGCCGAGATGCGGTCGTCGGAGTCCAGCCGGACTAAAGCTGCCGGAAATACGGCCGTGCTACGGGCATTTTAGTTCAGCCGCAGTACGTTACCTGTATTGAGGCCGGTCACAGCATTTCGCGCCAGCAGATGACTCAGTCGCGCTGTGCAGCAGCACAAACCCAGCATTCTGGGTCCAATGCAGCTACACCGAAGTGAGCCTGCGCAACCACCAGCTGTCCAGCCTTCAGCGTAGCCTTGCTTAATTATCAGCTTCAGTTGCCAACAAAATTCATTTATTAAACAGTGCTCACAAATTGTCGCTCCTTTAATTGCTGTGCCTCGTTTATGTCGAATACAGAAAATCTTCAGGTCTTTGGAGAGCTCGAATAGATGTGTTGTCCATGTCCTGATATCTTCTTTGGGGCTGCTTACCTGCAATAAATGGGGAAGGAGGCGGGAGGCTGTTGAATATCACAAAGATGAAAGTGCCACTTTTAGCCAAGTTCATTTAGGACTTCCTGAGCACTTTCATGCTCTGAATAAATCAACTATTTTTACAACAGTTGCTTGACCAGTTTTGTTGTATACAAAGCCGGCGGGAATCCCTATACGAAGCGTTTTGGTACTCCACAAAAACTGAGGAGCATTAAATATAATTTTATTCACACAAACAGTATTGCCAGTATTTGCCCATTTTTCTTGAATTTTCTACTCGATCAACTTTTTTGATGATCTGTCACAGAGCTGATCCTAGGAGAGATCGAACAAGTGTTTTCATTTTCAATCTATTTTCATGTTGTTTTCATGAGTTACGTGCACACCACCTAATAACCCAAAAGAACTTAATTTTCCTCGAATGTCGTACTACGGTGAAAAAATTCTAGACGCTTTGTAAACGACGCATTGCTTCAGGTGGCTGCACTTGTATCCCTCTGCGTGCACGCAAGGAAAGGTGTAAGACTAGAGTTTCATAATTTGTTTAAAACCAATAACTTAGCAATGGTAGTATTCATACAGAAAACTTCGCATACTGCAACGAATAAAACAATAAATATTTGATTGGTCAAGTATGAACGCGTAAGGTTCTCAACCCGTCGGAGGTGAACTTGCGGATCCGCAAGATTATTTATTTATTTATTTATTTATTTATTTATTTATTTATTTATTTATTTATTTATTTATTTATTTGTTTATTTACTTACTTATTTATTTATTTATTTATTTATTTATTGATACCTGCTTGCCTTTGCATGCATTACAGCAGGGAGATACATAACACTAAGCATAAGATATAAGACAAAATAACAAAATATTTCCACAAAGCGCAGTGAAAATCGTCATTAAAAACAGTTGGTACAATGAAACGTAGAAGATAATTACACTCTAGTATTGATCTAAAATAAAATGAATCGTGCAAGGCGTCACCTTTAGAGAAAAGTTAATAATATGCTTTAAGCTAGCGGTCCGACTTTGGGATATGTAGAATGGCGCTTGGATATACTTCTCCCCTTGTATTCGAGTTTTCAAGTGATAGATATACAAAAAATTTCAACCTGAGGTTTCGTTTCTGGCCTTTCCCGTCTTACCATTCAAGTTTACTATTAATTTCCCTCATCCTAAGTTGACAGTGCCCATACCTGCGAATCGCACTGCCCAATACTGTATGTTTTCGAGCGTATCAACCAGCTTTTTGGTATAGGCATGCCAGAAACACATGCGTACTCCAACATTGAGCGCGCATGAGTTCTCTATTAAGTTAGATGGAGGTTCGCTGAATTTTTTTCTCATAACGCCAAAAGCACGTGCAGCCGTAACTTTTGTGTTTTGAACGTGCCCATTTAACCTCTAACCTCTCGTTAAATCAACTCGTAGTTATTTATATTGCACGGCCGTTCTTAAAGCATTGTAGTTTACGGTATACGTATTCCATTGTAATGAAGGTTTTCTTGTAAAGGTGACGTTAACACACTTTTTAACATTCAACTTCTTTTCTAAATCTGCACGCTAGGAAGTTATTAAATTAGAACCATGCTGCAGGTATTCGGAATCACGTTCATTCGCTATAGTCCTGTAAACTACACAGTCATTCGCGAACATTTTGAACAAAGATTTGAGCCCAATATTAATAACATTTACATATAACAGAAACAAAAGAGCGCCCGCAACTGACCCTTGGGGAATTCGTGAGGTCAAGGAAACGTATCCAGCCGAACAACCATTGAGAGCTACCGACAGCTGTCTTAGAGAGATGTACTCGGATATCCATGCAATAACTGATTCATTCAGTTTATAGCCCGCAATGTACTAACAGGAAGCTGATATCGAACAACTCTAAATGCTTTTTTGCAGTACAAGAAAATACAGTCAACTACTTTAAGCTTATGTATTGCTGGAGCCAAATCATGCTCCGTTGAGCAAGAAAAACCCGGCGAAATCGATGTTTGGTAGGATTCTGGCGGTTATGTTTAAACAAATGAGTCATTTCCGAAGTGTGGCTAAGCTCACCTTCAAACAACTCAACTAAATTAACATTCACGCTTCGTCATTCAAAAGGCTCTGTTGTTGTGGCATGTTTAAAATAACACGTGTTTCTCAATAGACAGTCATAAAATCCCATGAAGCAGGGCACGAAGTTGAGCCTACCAATGTAAGAGTTTAGCCTCTTTTATGCTGATCACCAAGGAAATAGTGCAACATTGTTTTTCGCAATATTATAGTAAGAAGCATAGCCGCAAACTTGCGCTTTTGCGCGTCCTTGCCTTGCTTTGGTTTTGAGTCCTTCACATGGCGCCGGTTGAGCTTCTGCGTGGCGGCCGCTTGCTCGACACCGTTTAAGGCCACTTATTTTGTTACCCAACGCCACCTCGGGTCGAACATCTCTGCCGGGTTGATGTCTCCAATGGTCTCCATTTCCTGAGGGGGCGAATAGCTTCTAGCTTATGCGTCAACGAAGCCGGCTGGCGAGGCGTGGTAGCGGCTACGACTGGCGAGGCTTAGCTCACCCGTCGGTCTGGCACAGTCTTCTTGTGGCAATAAATGGCATTCCGATGGCATAAAAGGTTCCCCGGTCATGTCCAGTGAGTCCTTGCACCTTGCCCGTTCACCTAGAACATTCATTACTGTTTGAAAAACGAAGTTCGTTCATTTAAACCTTAGAAACACCGGGCTGATAAAAAAACCGTCTGGTCATTCGGTTCCTTAACGGCTCTTTCTTCACCCCGGGAAAAATTGGCCTACATCGGCGGGTCTCCTTCAAACACGTCTGTGCATGAATTCTCGGCGCCCAGACCCGTGCCCTTGTTCGGCTGTACGCCGCTTACCGAAACAATGACGTATAACCTGAGACCATAAGGAGGCTTGTCTCTTCTTAAACACCGCTTGCCAAAAATTCTGCGGCCGTTCGCTTGCCGCAATTCGGCCGAGGACCGCTGATCGAATTAAAAATGTATATTCTGGGGCCGTGCGTTGGCCGGTCTCCTGTATAACACTGGTTGCCCAGAGAAAACGAATATTCTGGCACCGGACGCGCGGTTCACCGTTGAAAGAGCGAATTCGAGGCAGCCGCGCTCCGGCCGGTCTCCTTTCGAACACCAGCTGCCACAAGAATACGAATCTTCTGTGGCCGGTCGCCTGCTGTGCTTCGGCTGAACACCGCTTCCCGAAAGAAAAACGGATGCCCTAAGCCGTAATTCGTCCGTTCTATTTCTCAACATCGGCAGCCGAAAGTGAACTGAATATCTGGCAGCCGGGTAGCTGCCGTTGTGAGTCTGAACACGGGCGGCCGGAGGAATACCGAAGCGCTGGTTGCCGAAAATTGGCCCCTCATGGTATGAGCAGTGGCTGCCAGAACCTGGATGCTGGCCCGACATGCCCGAAAGCGGCCATAGACGGGCCGGTCCCGGGACGGGACACACGTTCTGTGCCGTCTGGATTACCAGACGCTAGAACGCAGGCACTGGCAAGCCTAAAAACAACGCCTCCGAGCTACGATCCCAAAGCAAATTCTGTGCACCCGGAAGGAGGTGATAGCTCAGTCGTAGAGATGCCGGTGTTATAACGCGAAGCACCCGGGTTCAATTCTAACCACGAGAAAGGTTTTTTTCAATTGGCTGCCCATATCAGTGCTCTCCACCGCGGCTAAACCCGAACCCCTCGGACATTTGGGGGCGCGGAGCAGTAATTAGGTTTCCCGTCTGACGGCGTAGAGTTCCCGGGTTCTATGACAGGGACCTCCGTAACCATATTTTCTTCTTGAGGCTTCAAGGTTACTTGTGCTACAGGCGGGCAAAGAGCTGCCTAACCGCTGTGCAGTTAGAAAGCACCAAAACTGCCCTAGTATGTATTATACGTGCATGTGTGGACAAGCTCTTCAAACTCGGCGTCGCTGACTGCCGTGGTTGCTCAGTGGCTAAGGCGTTGTGCTTCTGAGCACGAGGATGCGGATTCGTTTTCTGGCAACTGCGGCCGCTTTTGTGATGGAGGCTAAAAGCAAAAACGCCTGTGTGTAGAGATTTTGGCACAAGTTAAAAATCCCCAAGTTGTCAAAATTATTCCAGAGCCTTCCACTAAGGCGCACCTTATCGTCTCTGTGGCGTCGGTACGATAAACCCTACAATCAATCAATCAATCAATCAATCAATCAATCAATCAATCAATCAATCAATCAATCAATCAATCAATCAATCAATCAATCAATCAATCAATCAATACGTTCAATCAATCAAATCACTGACATCACACTGAGGATGCCCTGGGAAGCCACAGCCTACTGGGAATATGATATTGCCAGGAAGTCCGAAACAATACCAGAACACCCTCTTTCAAAGAACGTGAAGCCAGCATTTTCTGATGATAGGCGACAGAGCAGCACCTAAGTGCTATAGAGGAAGTACAGAGGAAGGTTCGACGTACTCTACACTGATGGTGTGCAATACCAAAATAGAACACACAAAATTGCGGTTGAGTACAAAGAGGAGATGAAGATACGCCCAAGCTGACGATGAGATGTAAGTAGGCCACAATGGGCGTGGCGCTTCAATCTACGTCCAAAATACCCAAGTAATTATCTGCGACCCCAATAAAGCCATAAGCAATTTTAACACAAGACGAATGTGAGCTGCGATAGTCAGGGTAATTGTAAAGAACCGAAGGAATCCCCGGCCGGGAAGCCGGCCCAGCCGGCTCTGAGGTGCAATGAAGGACCAAACGAGCTGTTTCGATGATTTACTTTCCGAGCAGACTGAGACACTCCTTCCCCGGTACACATATCGCCTGAAACAAAGAGGATGGTCACCTGCCGAGAATTAACACAGTACTATAGGCAAACCAGGAAATAATACCCACACGCGGATCGCCATCTCAGCTATCGGGAAGAGGCAATGTGGGGGAAACTAAAGATTCCAACCTACTCTAATTTGTTACCACTTAGTGAACTCTACCTAGGTCAAATTGAACCTAAATGCAGACACTAGACGTGCCCACCAAAAACTGATATGATATGGACGTGCCCAGCAAAAAACGGCAGGCCCATACTAGGCACTTGGGAGGCTCTGATACTCTGCTCAGACAAAAAACCTCAAAAGAACCGACAATTGGCCGAGTTGGTACTTATTCATATTTCCTAACAGCGCGCACACACGAAGACTAAGGTAAAGAGGGGACAGGACGAGCGCTGACTCACAACTACGTTTTATTGAAGAAACACATGAAATTATATACTAACAAAACACCAGCTCCGCATGACAATACCAAGAAGAAGCATCAGTTTAACATAAAGCTTGATACGGATAACCGAAGGCAAATCATCGAAAGGTTACGCCACTGCGAGAAAGAAAACTTTACCGGTTATCTAAAAACTCGAATTCAACCTGGCTAAGCGACGTCGACGATGGCTGACGCACGTTTTGCCCAGTTTGGAGATATGGAATGCTTCCACCACCTCTCGTGTCATCCTATGTTTATGTTTGAACGGCACTTTTGTTTCTCTGAAATCAGGGCAGCACTGAGAAGGAAAAGTTTCGCAATGCATTGGCAGGTGCGCGTGCGCGTCACTTTTTATGCTATTCCTGTGCTCCATTAGGCGCACATTAAGGCACCGCCCGGTTTGGCCTATATACTGGCTCCCGCAAACAAACAATAAATGCTGTAAACCACCCCAGTGCAACGCTCAACAAATGGGTCTTTGTGATTCACCCCGCAGCCTCAGCGCCTGCTTGCTCCATGGACGTCCCTCCTCTCAACAGCCTGACACACACCGCTTAGCTTCACAGGCGCTGAAAGGACCACATATACCCCATACGTTTTTCCAACGTTCTTCAAACCGTGTGATAGTTTATGCATATATACAGGGTGTCCCAGCTATCATGCACCGAGATTTAAAAAAAGAGCAATGGCGTTACTTGAAGAAAACCTAATGCGCAATGTTTGTAGTACTGTGGAGAAGCGGACAGTAATTTTTTCGTTAATGATATTTAACTAATTAGTTGTAATTAATTATCTAACTCGAGAAAAACAGTCCTAATCACTGAAGTGTCAATGGGGCACTTGTAGGTACCCACGAGGGGGATCTAACTGCGGTATTTTCAGCATCGAACTAATTGCGTACTCAGTTATTCCGACAGATAAAGAAAACCCGCGAAATATGAAAAATACCACGTGATGGCGCCTCCGCGCGCTTTTGCGCGCCTCGTAAAACAATGCCCTCAAACAGGCTGCCTCTGAGTTAGCCCGAATGTAATAAACAAAAGAAAGAAAGAAGAAATCGCGACCGAGTTTGTGCCTTATCTGCACACACGCCCCGCGAATCTTGCTGTTGCTGCTCCTTCCATGCACGCCTTTATCAAGGTGATGCGCCGTCTCTTGGGGCGGGTGACTGGCGAAGCAGTTGCTTTCAATCAGCTTGTTTGGGGACCCTGCTTTACAATGCGCGCGGAGGCGCCGTCACGTGGTATTTTAAATATTTCGCGAGTTTTCTTTATCAGTCAGAATAAATGAGTACGCAATTAGTTCGATGCTGAAAATACCGCAGTTAGATCCCCCTCGTGGGTACCTACAAGTGCCTCATTGACACTTCAGTGATTAGGACTGTAATTCTCGAGTTAGATAATTAGTTACAACTAATTAGTTAAATATCATTAACGAAAAAATTACTGTCCGCTTCTCCACAGTACTGTAAACATTATGCACTAGGTTTTCTTCGAGTAACGCCATTGCTCTTTTTTTAAATCTTGTCCATGATAGCTGGGACACCCTTAAAGACATATATATAAAGTTTATAAAGACAATAGAGTGCAGCTTACTTGGGAAGGCCAGAAATGCGCCGAGCAGGTCAACATCCATCGCGGACTGAAACAGGGATGCCCTTTGAGCCCAATACTGTTCATGCTTTACATGGCAAGGTTAAAAAAGAAACTGGAAGAGAGTCACGTAGGGTTTAGCCTAACTCATATGCTGCAAGGCGAAGTGGTACAACAGCACATTCCGGGAATGTTATACGCAGACGACATTGTTCTTTTAGCTGAGAACCAAACCGGTATGCAGCGGCTAATAAATATTAGCGGCCAGGAAGCCACTAACCTGGGGTTAAATTTCAGTGCAGAAAAATCAGGAATAATGGTTTTCATTGACGCTACCACCGACGTAGCGTCTATCAAGCAAGGCGAATTACTTAGAGTGAAGGAATATAAATATTTGGGAGTGTGGATAAACGAAGGGGATAACTGCTTAAATACTCACGAGGAGCAACTTAAGGTTAAGGGAAAGCGAAACGCAGCTATAATGAAGCATAGAGCTCTGTGGGGGTATAACAAATATGAAGTAGTAAGAAGAATATGGAAAGGAGTAATGGTTCCGGGTCTCACGTTTTCGAATGCTGTACTCTGCTTAAAATCAGACGTTCTATCAGGCCTTGAAGTAAACCAGAGAACGGTAGGACGTTTGGCCTTAGGCGCGCATGGAAAAACAAGCAACGAAGCAGTTGAGGGAGATATGGGCTGGGCGTCGTTTGAAGTTAGAGAAGCTCAGAGTAAAATATGCTTTGAGATGAGGTTAAGGGCAATGGATCAACGAAGGTGGGCAGCTAAGGTTTTTAGGTACCTATACGTGAAAAGCGTGGACACGCAGCGGTTAAGAAAGACTAGAATGCTAACGATGAAATACGGAAAGAACAGTGGAGAATCCAAAACAGCCAAGGTAACCAAAAAAGAGGCAAGGCAGATTGAAACGAATAATTGGAGGGAAAAATGGAAGCAAATACGTCGTTAGAGATGTACAGGGCTGAGAAAATGAACATCAGAAAGGAAAATTTCTACAATAATACCCAGGGCAGTGCTTTACTTTTTGAGGCTAGAGCTGGTTGCCTGCTAACTAAGAGTTGATTGGGGAAGTATTCACAAAATGATGGGGTATGTGTGGTCTGCGGAAAAGGAACAGAAACTGTGCGGCACATAGTGTTAGAATGTGAGGGTATCCATCCAAATCTACATGAAGGGAATATTGGGCTCCAGAAGCCCTAGGATTTAAGGGTATCAGAGAGGAAGTCAACTTCAAGGCTGTGGAGGGGAATAAAAAAAGATTAGAATGCTGGTGGACGAAAAGCAGAGAGGGGAATATTCCCTAGGACAGTTGCCACCTGTAACAGGAAAAATAAAGTATTTCGGGCCTAATAAGCTTTAGTGCCTGCCCTAAGCAGCGCTAGTATTAAACCAAAAGTGTAAAACATGGCTATATTAGTCCTTTTTGGTAAGATGACATGTCATCACCCTGCTTCAAAGACGAAACCAAGAGCAATCATCATCATCATCATCATCATGATATAGGGGACGACGGCAAACGTTTTTCTTTGTTTTGAGGCGTGCTTTACAAAGAAGGGTACTTTGCTGTCCAGCCAAAAGGGCTTTTTATGAAAAGGACTGTGCTGCAATTGAAAACAATTTTAGACTTGTTTCTGTTAATGAGAGTAGGATTAGGAACGGGCGTTAACCCAACTTGAAGACATTAACCTTGAGAGGGTGCGGTCGTGTGTCAAGAAGTCTCAACAGTCTCACCTGCAAGTTTTCTTTTCTGCAAAAACGCGCAAGCCTGAGATACCGTTCCGCGCTATTGTCACTGAAAAGGGCGCAAGGCAATTTGCAGTGTCGAGTTACTTGCAGAAGCAACTTCAGTCATTGGTTGTGGGTGACTCATTCCTTGCGGCGGATTCTGGTGCTGTGGTTAAGTTTCTGAAGGACGAGAATACAGGTGTGGGTTATGCATTCAGCGTTGATGTAAAGGATTTGTTTTATTCTATACTGCATGATGCCTTCTTGAAGTCTATGAAAGACTGCTCATGGAGGATAATGACGAGGCCCTGTTTAGGCATAGCTCTGGAATTTCTGTTGACGCATTTTTATAGTTACTATCTTTTTACCTCTAGTCCACAGTTGTTGGTTGGCATGATCGGTTTTATGTACAGAAGTCTGGAGTCTGCATTGGCTCCTGCGTCGCGCCTGCTCTCAGCAACATTTTTCTTGGTAGAACAGACAGGGCACTGGAGCAGAGTTTGGGGTACATGCACATAAAGACTTTCCGGTTTGTTGACGACTATCTAGTGTTCACTAAAAACAAGGGTTTGAGAATAGGATGGCGCACATCCTGGACATGCTCAAGGAACGGGTGCGGGTTGCGCTTTACGTTTGAAGTGCTACGGTTTAATGAATAGCAGTACTTGAACTTACCCATCCGTTTCTTGAGCAGTCATGTGTGCTGGCTTTAGAGGCCAAGATCTGCAAGCCACTGTTGAAGTTTGATTCGGGGCACTCTACGATAGTAAAATCCAGTGTTGCAAAGTCTTGCCTTCAATTCTCACACCAGAAGTGTTGTTTACACACCGTTTAAGAGGCGTTCTTGGAACAAGTAACCCGGCTGAAGTAGGCTGGGTATCCTGGTGAGGCTTTGGCGCGAAGCAGACAGAACCCTACTACGTGGCTGAAGGGTACGCAGTCGGCTGACGTGCCAGAAAGCACGCCTCAAAGAGAAAGAAAAAAGGTTAGCCGTCGTACCCTATATGCATAAACCATCACACAGTTTGATGAGTGTTAGAAAACGGTATGGGGTAAATGTGTTCCTTTCAGCGCCTGTAAAGCTAATCGGTGTGTGTCAGGCGGTTGAAAGGAGGGACGTCCAAGGAGCAAGCAGGCGCCGAGGCTGCGGGGTGAATCACAAAGACCCATTTGTTTTGTGTTGCACGGGGGTGGTTTACAGCACTCCGTTGGTTTGCGGGAGCCAATATATAGGCCAAACCGGGCGGTGCCTTAATGTGCGCCTAATGGAGCACAGGAATAGCATAAAAAAATGACACGCAGGCGCACCTGTCAATGCAATGCGAAACTTGTCCTTCTCAGTGCTACCCTCATTTCAGAGAAACAAAAGTACTGTTCAAACATAAAGCTAGGATGACTCGAGAGGTGGTGGAGGCATTCCATAACTCCAAACTGGGAAAAACGTCCGTCAGCCATCTGTCGACATCGCTTAGCCACGAGGACTTCGAGTTTTTAGATAACCGGTAAGGTTTTCTTTCTCGCAGTGGCGTAACCTTTTGATGATTTGGCTTTGGTTATCCATATCAAGCTTTTTGTTAATCTGATGTTTTTTCTTTGTAGTGTCATGTGCAGCTGGTGTTTTGTTAGTATATAATTTGATAACTTTCTTCAATAAAAGTAGTTGTGAGTCAGCGCTCGTCCTGTCGCCTTCTTTGCCTTAGTCTTCGTGTGTGCGCGCTGTTGTGGAAGACGAAGAACCTCAACGGCTGGTCATCACTCAAGCTCAGGCAGCCGCAAGGCCCGAGAGATACTGGTCCAATCCTGGGAAGGGGTAGAAAAACTGATTGATTGATACCGAGCAAACCTTTTTCATCTTGATCCTCAACATTTTAGAACTTCCTCACATGAACACTTCCTCAACCGAGGGTTTTGCGCCAGTCAAAAGTAGATGAAGTGTGTCGGCGCCCTTGGCTTTCGTGTGCAAGGAGTCATCAGCGGCAAGCCAGGACAGGAGTGTTTATATTCAGCCGCAACCGCGAAGCGGACACCTCGACAGAGCCCACGGATGCATTGTCTGTGGGCGTTGGAGTGGCAGTGCCGAAAATGGGCACGATAGTTTTGTAGGCTCAATTAAATGCATGCATATTTAGGTCGATAGCAAAATGCATGCATGTGATGGCGTTTTCTGGGATTCGTGCCGCATATCACCGTATTTCACAGGCGCGTGCGATTGAAATGGCGGTGGGGTGCCGGAAAAACGTGTTATTCCGGTTAGTTCTTGATGTTCATGATTTGTTCACTCGCGGTGCAGCACGATATTACTGGCGCTAGAAAAAATGGGGCATCGTTCAATCAATATGCGTCTCACGTGCCTAGTAAAATGTTTTGAATGCAGCAAAGGCAAGCAGGTTTTTGCTATTTTCAGACGTATTCACGCTATCTTTTTACTGCAAAGCAGTATATGTCTAACCACCCCAGTTTTCATTCAGGTGTCATTGATTTAGTCCGAACAAGCCAGGACGCCTCCTTACCACCTCTGACACCTCTTTCTTAACTATGTGCCTCCTCGACTCCACCAATGGCCCTTCGGCAAGTTGCGCAGTAAGCAGCTAACGAAAGTCGTGGGGTTATCAGATGCATGCAAAAATAAAGGGAAGCATAGGTGGGCGTCAAAAATGCACTGACGATTACTGCACTCTTCATTAAGAAACTTGTGCGCAGAGCGAGCTGCACTCTTCTCATTCATGGCGCATCTAAGCTGCGTCTCAGGAAGCGTTCGCATGATCAGCGAATGGGCGGTGGCGTGCGCTACTCTGCTGCTACATTGCAGTGGGCCGCCGTCGCCAGCCGGGATGTTGCATATCATGTTTGAACCTCCTACGCGAAGGTCACGTGGTAAAGATTAGCGGAGACTGAAACAGCGTCTGGGGAAAGTGTCAGGAGGAGGTTGCTCTTATTGGCGACACAGAAAACATATGCGAGGGAAAGGCAGTGAGAGAGATGACGCCGTAGCCGCACGTGTCGTACTCCGCCCTTCGCAAGACACTTCTCTCCGTTCTCTTTCTTCGTCGCCGCTGCGTTGGCTCACTCGGTTACACGGATATAAACAGACTCCATTCCCGCGAAGCCCAGGTAACGGCTTCCAAAGGGCTGCCTTCTAAAACGACCGAAACCGGCCGCCACCATATCCATTCGAATCCCATATTGGTGTTGTTATCGCTGACGCCATCCTCCCATCAAGGACGCAAAACAGTCTAAAAAATTGTCGCCACAGCGACAATCAAGAGAACGTAGTTACCAAACGCCACCCTAACGTCCACAACAGAAAGGATGCTTCGCGGGCGGAGCCCGACGCCAGCTAAATCGAGTGCATGCATTCGACATCTTGGGCATCTCCAGGACAGTACGCGTGCTCTCAGGGCAAGCGGAACTCCTGACGCCATACATACGGCGGCCAATCAGAGCGCCAACATTTTTTTCGCTCCTCGTATCAGTCCCCGTCTACCCCGATGTTGCGCCGTGAAAGGACTCGGAAAAGTCCCACAAACAGCGTCGGTGTTGTGTGAGTGTCTACTACAGTCACCAAGCGTAAAAACGAGTCGTGATTACCGGGACTCTTTTCTGACCATCTTTTAAACACGATAGCCTTTCTTGGATAACGTCAACACAAAAATTTTGGTCTGTCTGTATTTCTCTATGTCTGTCTGTCACTCGACTCAGCTGCCCGGCGAAAGTAAGACAGTATCAGCACAATAGGTTCACAAACGCACCAAAAAATCTAAACGGCGAAGTACGGTAACATTGTTCATTTATTTATTTACATATTTGTTTATTAGTTTGTTTATGTATTGATTGATTGATACTGCAATCCCCATTACAGCAATTTTAGCAGGTTGGTTACAGATATAACTTTTTTACAATGTTGTCACTCTGGAATACATAAAAGTAAACAACAACAACAACAAACATATACAACAACAATGTCGACAAATACTTGCCAACATTGTTGAACAATGAGGTGCAATACAATAGGCACATATGAGGTCAAAATTAATACCGAAGTAATATTTGCAGTGTTCATTTAATAATTATTCATAGATGCTTGATTTTTGTGATACATTCACTGCAGGCAAAAAAATTCTCTCTTTCGTCTGATGTTGCCCGCGCCACTATAGCTCCAGGCGCAATTTTTAGAAATCTAATGGCCACAGCAACGAGATATTCTACTGGCTCGGTTCCGCTTTCCGCC
Source organism: Haemaphysalis longicornis (assembly GCF_048455015.1). NCBI lineage: Eukaryota > Metazoa > Arthropoda > Arachnida > Ixodida > Ixodidae > Haemaphysalis > Haemaphysalis longicornis. Next base: position 15,422,589 of record NW_027526204.1, read on the forward strand.
TCGAACGCACGAGTAGCAGGGCAACGTGGTTTTATAAACATTCTAGTACGGTGCCTCAATTCACGTGCGTCTCTGCCGTGCGGCAGCGCTGGCATCGGGGCACGCGGCCTCGAGCAGTGAAATGCGGTAAGGTGAAACTGACTTGAGGGAACCTCTAGCGTGTCTATCTTGGGAGGAGAGAGACGGGAGATGAGCAGCGTAAGAGGTGAGCTGGAAAGAGAAGGGAGGCATTTACTTGGCGGGGGTGCCCGACGACTGTCGTCTTTCGCCAACATTGGCAACGAAAGGAGCAGATACGGGGCCATTTTTTTTCGTAGAGTGCAATTGGTACAGCTTTCCTAAGTTGTAATGCTTCTGAATGCGAACGATGCCGTGTTGGAGCAATAATGACATAGTCGGGTAAAAAATGGCATATTGTCAATGCACCGAATGACTTTTTTTTCGAAATTTCGTGCTTGTCATTATTCTTATTAGTTGTGCCCCAAATTACCATGCATTAGTTTCAGTAACGTTTAAACAGGAATGATAGAGGTGCAGGAACACAGACGTAGGAAATATATTGCGGCTTCGATATATCGCACCAACTGCACGGGACAGCTTTGCAATCAAATTATCTGTGTGGGCGTGCCGGGTAATGTTTGGAAAGTATCAGGATAAGAAGTTTGTGTATTGACAAAATTTGTTCAGGACGTAAGTACAATCACGTCGCCCACTATGAACATGCGTTTTTTGCAGTAAACAATAGGCTTTTACATTTTAGCCTTACCTGCCAATCAGTGTTTGCTAGACTACTCAAGCAGATTAGGTAGAACGGCATTTGCACGCGTGAGTACTTCGGGAATACCATCCGAAGCAAAAAATAGGCTATTGTCATCAGCGTACTGCACGAATTTTGTGTACTCATCAATGCTCACACTATTGTTCACAAACAAGCTGAACGAAAGGGGGCTCAACATTCTTCGGTATGGTAACTCGCACAAGTATGTTTTTAAGAAAGTGCACACCCATTTATAAAGACCGATTGTTTCATTCTAGTAATGTACGATTGAAGTAGTAAGTGAGGCATACAACGAATCTATAGCTTGTGAGTTTTTTAATGAGAATAACATGTCTCAGGGAGTTCAATGCATTGCTGCAGTTTACGAAGATTTCTAATGTATATTTATTGGGTCCTTCCATTATTTACTTGATAGCCTTGTGAAATTGAGCTGTGGAAAATCCTGCATTTTGGCCGTGTGTCTTATAGTTTTGTCATTTATTTGAGCATCACAATTCTGTTTTCGCTGCGTATGCATTCTGCCATAGTGATCAACTACCAAGGGTCCCGGTTCTCTTCTGTGTTTGGGACCCTCTATGTGTACCCCCGTCTATGTGCCATTTTAGTTACGCGCATTAAACCTTGGAAACCGTTAAAATTATATACCGTAAGATCCAGGCGGCGTGCTTTTCGTACCACCGACTACTCAAATGTTTGTTCTCAAACCAGTTTGATGAAGCTTTCCCAGAATAAGGTACATACGCACTTTCAAGCACATAATTTGACAGCCTAGGTTTAGTGCGAATGCCCTGCCGCTCTTGTCTGTGCTGTGCATTGTCCCACCACCGCAACCATAACCTAAGAGACGAGGAATTCTCTCTAGCCCCGCCCTGGAGGATTAGCTACATGTGGTCACCAGAGGTCGGACGCCGTGAGCAGCATATGAATTCCCGTGAAGACCGAACCACCTCCGTCCAGTCTGCAGTTGGCACTGAACGCTTCCCGAAATAAATTTATTCTCGGTCTTGGTCTTTGGTAGACCAAAGAGGAAGAGACAACCTGAACCTGGGCAGGCCGCGTCATGCGAATTAACAAGAATCCGTGGATCATACGTTTAAGAAAGGGGATACCTAGAGACAGCAAACTTAGAAGGGACACAGAGGACTGGGCGGGGTAAAAAATTACATAAGTGTCGGGCATAGCATGTATTGAGAAAGCCACCTATAAGAGTGGTTGATATGCCTGGGAGGGGCCGCTTTGTTGTTGGTGATAGAAATTTGATTGTTAACGTGGTTAGTTACGCTGAATAGTTGAAGCGAAAAATGTGTATGTGAGAGAAATTTCTGCAGACAATTCTGTAAGGGTTGGCGGTAAAATATCACAACGGATCAGGGATAAAACTGCCAATCGTAGACGGCAAAATAACGCCGCAAGAGGGACTACCCGTATGCACAGGTATCAACTCCGCCGTTTCATATTAATATCCAGTAAAGGGAAGTGACCTTATTTCTGGAACTGCAGCCAATCCACAGACAACCGGCACTTTCCCAGACAAGCGCTTTCATCAGCAGCTACTGCAGCGTAATCCCTTTTTCTCGGATTCGTATGGTACAGCCGATGCACCGCATATGCACAGAGATGCATAAATAGGCCAGGGCCTCTTTCACACCTACTTGGTGTGCCCAACATATCCGGAAGGGCAGTACATCTGCTCTAACCTCACCGGGGAACAACTTCCTCCAATCACGGCAGAACTTCTAGCCATCCTGAATTGGTATCCTTGTTTGCGCATCACCTCCTCACAAACCACCATCGTGCCTAACCTATGCAGACACCACAGAAGCAGTTCGTGAACTCTGACGCGCCACATTTCTCTGCACCGTGCGAGATCTGTAGAATGGATGTTTGGCGCCTGGCCACGCCGACGCTTACCTGGCCTGCTTGCCCGAGAGGGTGACTATGTAGCTTTACCTGCTGCAGTTATTTAAGGGTGACGCCCTGTTCATTCACAGGAACTCTCTCCGGCACATTTTATGTTTTTATTTTCTTGCCTGTGGGTCGTTTTTCCGGACGGTTTACACCGCCGCGAGGAGTTGGCGCTTCGGAGAATCCCGGGGGCACAGGTTCGACCGCGGCGATTTAAACCTCATAGAAGATGCCATTGCACACAGAAACAGGTGCTTTCTGTATGGCCCATGCCATTGAAGCGACTCAGGACCACCTCTTGGATCATGTCCGGGTCTTCAGCCATCACGAGTTTGCCATATGAAGGCCGCGGGTATCACCCAGGACGACCACCTGATCTTCGCTGCTGGACACGCGGTTCCCCATACCGGCCCCTTCTGAGCTTGATTGTGGAGACGGGAGTACTCGATTTCATTTAGATTATGCCGAATGGCATCTGTCCCCAGGTGAGCCGTCCGTCAGGAAGGCTTCCGTCGTTTACCAAGGATGCACTTTATAGCTGTTCATGGCGGGGCTCATAAAAATGCTCAAAAGGTACCTGTGGAGGCTTAAAAGCATTTATAATACGACTGAAGATATTTATATTCATCTTATTACTATTATAATAACCCTGCAGCTCCGAAATAATTTTTTCATAAAATATTTGGAAGCCTATACGAGATGAATGAAAAACAAAAAATTGTTGCCATTCTAATTGATTCGGACTTCTAAAAAAAGTCATGCGGCTAGGCAACCCCAGTACGCGAGAAAACTGGCTTGCCGATGTTGCGGGGCCTACGCGGGATACTGGCTGCAACAACGGGGATTGAAGGAGGGCCAGTTGGTACATAACTGAGTCATAAAGTAGTTCGAGAAAAGAGACGGCGAGAGGGAAACCAGGTTTTCCTTTAGTATATAATATTATAAAGCTGCGTGGTGCCAACTTGTCCCTCAGACGTGCACGTCTAACAGAGAAAGAGAGAGAGAAAGAGATAGCTCTTTATTAGAAAACAGAGTGTTTACCCGGCGTACAAAATCGCCTTCATGCTACTCTGTTAGGAGAGGGGGAAAAGGAAGAAAGGCCGAAGAGAGAGGAGGGCAGAAAGGAGATGCCAGCTGAGAGAGGGACCAATGAAATTAGGTAAAAAGACAAGAGCGAAAGTCTCAGAGTGAAGACATTTAAAGCTTTTGAATTAAGCCAGTGTCGCTGAGGTAGGAAGACAAAATTTCAGGGCAAGGCGCTGCTGAGAAGACGGCCAGGGCCCTAAAATGGTTTTTAAAGTCACTGGTCCTTGCGTATAACCTTTGCGTGCAATGTTCTGTAGCAAAGTGTATCTAGAGTCCTTGTAGGCAGTGCAGTAGAGTAAAAGATGCTCAATTGTGTCTTCTGATGCACAGTTGTTGCAGCTGGAGGCGGTAGATAGTCCAATGCGGAAACGGTAGCTATTAGTGTAAGCTGCATTAGGCCGGAGCCGATGAAATAATGTTTCCAGCTTGTGAGCGTGTGAGGAAGTCTTGCCGGCAGCTGAGAGTCAAGGGAGTAGAGAAACTTGCGGTGGTGGGTAGGGTCTGACCACATTCTCTTTCTCTCTGAAAGGGCGTTGCGTGTGGCCATGGTGGAAGCGTCGTGTTTGGTGAAAAACGTTCTTCGTATATTTCCGCAGGTGTGGCCTGCAGAGGCAGCGTCGTCAGCTTTTTGGTTTCCTGTTATGCCACAGTGACCAAGCACACACTGAAAAACAATATTGTGTCCAGCACCTACTGCAAAGTGGTGTAGATAGAGAATATCTTGAACGGCAAGTTCATATGTGAAGTGCTTGCCGCTCTTAAGGAGGCACTGAAGAGCAGGATTAGTGCAAGTGAATATGGTCCATTCGTTGGGCTCTTGACGTAGGATGTGGCGGATTGCCCCTTTGAGGGAGTGTAGTTCAGCTACGTCGAGGACGTTGGTCTATCTAAACGGTAAAAGAAGAGTTTACCGGTCGACGGGACGAATAGTTCAGAGGAGAAACTTTGCGGCAATGAAGACCCACCAGTGAAAAGATGAACCCTGGTGGAATGCAACCTGTACATGTAGTCCAACGCCACTTGGAACAGTTTACCCTGAGGCATTATCTTCCTCGATTTCATCGCTGGGATGCCTAAACCTATACGAGTAGACGTTAATGTCCAGGGTGGAAACTGAGATGACATTGCTCGCGGTGGTTGCGTTGTTTTGGGAAGGGACAAAGCTCTAATGGCATCTCCAAACCCAGAACTGTCGGTCGCAAGGATCCTGCTCAGACAGTAGGGTATAGGATGAATTAGATGCCGGTAATGGACGCGGAGCGACTCCTGTAACATGAGTGCATCCAGAGGCAAGCAACGAGCTTCATCGACAGTCCCGGCACCCGAGGAACTTCTGGGTGGTCCAAGACAAATGCGAAGGCTGTTCCGTCGCGCCGCTTCTAGCTTCATTTTGTTAGAAGGCGCTGCATCGTGTAGTAAGGGAAGGCTATAGAGTATGAAGCCATCGACGTAAGCTTTGTGAAGCAGTAGCATCGATCCGCAGTTGCTGCTGCATCGGGAACCGGCAAGGTATCTCAGAACCTGAGACGTCGCAGTGATGCGGGCACAGTATTTTATCTCAGGCGACCAGGACAGGTTACGGCCGGTGATCACGCCAAGATACTTGTGGGTCCGGGCGTACGGCAAGGCTCGTCCACTCAGCAGAATTAGGTACCGATCCATGCGCTTTCTTGTAAACGCCATTGCAACATTTTTCTCCTGTGACAGCTGAAGTCAACGAGCAGCAAGTTAGGTTTAAATGGAAAGGAGGGCCTTCTGGAGACGTTGCTTAGAGGTGCGTCGGGAGCGTCCTGCGTGCCAGATGCAAATGTCGTCTGCGTAGATCGTGATAACTCCCCGCGGTAGGGACCGTGTCAGCTCTATGAGAGTCAAATTAAATATCAGTGGCCTTAAAGAGGCTCCTTGTGGAACGCCGTTTTCGACGGGGAAACGTGATGTGTCACCATTCGAAGTGCGCATGAAACGCTGACGTCCAGCAAGGTAATCCTTGAGGTAAGCCCTAACAGGTGCATTTCTCGGTGATCACGTGTGTTTAATTGCGTGGCCCCACTTGTCTTTCGGGCTGAAGTCACTTTTAAAATAACAAGTGAATTCATTTCTTCTGAATCTGTAGGCTTTTTACGTGGGTCCTTTAGGGCTGGTATTACAATGAAGAGTATCTAAATGCGTTTGCTTTATATGCATTGATCTGATGTATTCACCACAGTGGGCTAGGCAGCGAAGTTGTTGTCGGGGAAACGAAAAGACCTTTACGTAGGGTGTTAAATGAGTTTTCCTGACACGCTTCCCGTACATAGATGTTCTGCATAGGAGTTTCTATGGTTAAGTTGGAGCCGAAATCTACTACTTCAAATGTTTTGTTGTTTAACTACTTTTTTTGCGCAGTTTCCGGCCCCTACTCTGAATCCGTAATTAATCAGTCATCGAGCTACGCATCGCAAGCAGGTAAAAGTGTTACATTGTAATAACTGCACATAGCGCTTTGTTCCACGGTCATGCAATATTTTACGAATACATTTTGTTAACGCTTTTGCTTTTGTGATGGCGAAGGGATGCTTTCGTCTTTGTTTACAGTCTCAAGAATATTTATGGCTATGCAAGGATGTTTAGCGCGATGATGACGAGCACCGCGAACAAGCCTCGCGGGCTGTCTTTGTCGTGAGTGTGCCGAACCTTCTATGGTTCCTAGTCAGGCCGCGCACGAAAACGTTTCATCGAAACCCTTCGTTTATGTTGTTTATCTTCAAGTAGACGAACAATGTACGACCGGTAAATTTGCAACAGATCGCACTCCTTCATCGTAGCTGTTAAACATAAAACATTTTGCTTGAAAAAATTATTACAATGGCTGAAAATGGAGCATGTAGATGGTAACGGTTGTTTTAAGGGAGAGTCATTGCAACCACGCTCTTGTAGGAGGGAAGAAATGCCTAAACACTGAATTGAGCTTCAGGTGAAATTAACTGGAATTTAGTGAGCATAGTTCATATTAATCAGGAGTGGCACGAAGAGGGAGGTGAAGGGCACGGACCGTGTTTCATGGGGCATTTGCTGCTGAGCAAGCAGATATGGTGCCACAGTTTCCCTTACGCTGACCTTTATTAGGCTTGCGCTATTTATGGTTTTTAAATGCAAAGCAGCTTTTGCTCGGGGCTATGCCCGTTGTCCGTTTTCCGTTGGCGTACGCACCTCTCCTCGTGATCTCCCTCTCCACGCCAGCTGTGCGATAATGCGCTTCTCACTCTGTCCTCCTCTACATGCAAGCTGCGCGATATCGCGCTACTCCCTCCGTACTCATCTCCACGCCAGCTACGCGATACCGCGCCCATGCGCGCCTCTCCCTCCGTCCTCCTCTTCCCGACAGCGCTATATATAACCCCGTGCACGCGCCGCTGCCTCAGTTGCTTCGTCGGATGAGTCTCGCTCCAGCGTCTGATGAGTACCGACGGTCCAGCTAGCGGATTGGCTGACACAAGTTCAGCCTGCATCAGCCAACCAGTTAACAGAGCCGTTCGTCAGAGGGGAACCCTGAGACGACGCGAAGCATCGCGGAGTTTCCAACAACGTTCACGCGATGTGGGTAACCAATGCAAGTGAAAATAAAGGGAACTCCGCGATGCTTCGCATCACCTCAGGGTTCCCCTAGGGAAGATGGTGTAATTTTTTGAGGTCCACCCTATAAGAAGGGCATTTAAACCACCGCTGAAATTTGTACGTTTTTATGTGTATTGCCTTTACGTCTGTATCCGCTGAAGTAAACACCACCGGTGTTTTTTTTCTGTTCTGCCACAGGCCCTGTGCCACCACAGTAAGTTTTCTGCGGCTTGTCACAGCTAATGGCAACCTTCATGCTACTCGCTCATTTTGTCACGACTGGGCCTGGCACCAAATTTGTTACCACGACTCGTGCAGCTCGGAGAGTATCATGACTATCTCGCAGAATGTTGCTCACATTCGAAAACATTAGAAAAGCATTTACAGCAAAATGAATCTCATCCAGAAAGGGCGCGTTCCTACAACAAAAGAAACAAAAGACTCAAGTCTCTGCAGGAAATACAGAGGCTACACTTCTAGCAGCGCAAGGTTCTGTTTAAACCTTTACCATACGGCTCAATTTTTTCTCGGTAACACTGGTTGTTTGGCACCTGAAACCGCTGAGCGAGGAAGTGCGTGCCTTTAACCGAGGTAGATTCTTTTATTTTATGCTGAACACCAGACGTAGTCTAAGTCGCGATGCCCCATTCAGAAGGGGTGAGTGGCTAGGGTAATAAAAAAAAGTAACCGAATATTCTGCTCCCTGTTGATTTGGCCATCCCACATTTTCAAAGGTGTAACATTCAAGGAGAAGCCCTACAATATGCCCTTTAGCTTGTCAGCGTATCGCGACACCTCCCGCAGTCGCGAAGTGGAGGCGGCTTGTCTACAGTCAAGGCGCTTTTGTTTTGTGTAACACAAAATATCCAGTTTTCTGCCCACAAAGCCATTCAAGGCAGCTTCTACATAGCTCATCAAGCCCTCTTTATTTCACCTTGCGAACTTCAAGGCACCGAGACGTTCTCGTTCTACAACTGGAATTTTTTTTTGCGGAATTACATGGTTTGGACAACTGCGGAATAAGGAAGTTGTAGACGTGAGTGAGGCATGCTCCGCCTCTAACACACTGTCTTCACCTGCTTCAATAAGCACTGATATGACAAGAACGAAAGCACCGCTTCTAATGATAGTATAGGCGTCCAGAGGCTTACCTGGAGCAGGGAATTTGATTTTAGCGTGGAATATCTCAAACATTTCTAAAAACTGGTCAAACGAATGAGGAGGACCTAATACCCCTGTTAAAACTTGAAGTAAATGGAGCAGTTGTGACTAAATGACTTCACACAAAAGCCGTACGAAGCAATTTGTGGACCACTTGACTAGACGTAGAAGAAACCGCCTGTCCTCAAAATCTTTTGCAACTTCATGTCTTGGTCAAGAATGTCTCGCCACTAGGCAGGTATCTGTTTCTAACATGAAAGGTGCTGAGTGACATTGTTTAGGCAAGACGTGCCTCTCTTTATTAACGCGGGCTGCAGTCATTGGGTTCAACAATTCAGTCGATTGGAAGTAGTTCTTAGAAAAAAGTTTCAACATCCTTCGTCTTGCCTCTTGTTGTATTCCACGTAGTCGGGATAGAGCCTCCAGATCCATCATCAGTAAGCCGTTTCGACGTGACAACTGCACATTTCCAGGGCTTCGTGGCATGTGGGAACGTTCCAACGTAGGTTACTAGAAGCTATTTTCATACATCCCCCCCCACTATGGAGGTGTCACGAGTATGCAGAAATCTGGAACCTGTACACGTAGAAGATGTATATGAGCCACAGCGTGTGGGGTCCGTTGGGAGAGAGAACAGGCCCTGAAAGCAAGATCACCAGTGGCCCGCCGGCTTCGTTCTGTTCTTCTGTACTTGGTCCAGCACATGACATTACCCGCAATGCAATTAACCGCTGTAAACTCAGCATCCTCCTGGGGCAAAGTAGTGGGCGTCCGCCTCAAAGTGTTGTAAGCCTTGATGTGCAACCGGTCATAATAGCCGCCTCTTCGGATTGGTGATGGTGAAATATCTATCGATGCCGTCTCTACCATAAAATGTCTTGACTACTCTGCCGAGCTTACATTGCAGTGCTCCAACGTTGTCGTCCTTGACATTCACCAAGTCGCCAACGCGCAGTAGCGATGATGATGATGCGGGGGCAGTGATGGGCCGAGCGGAGAAGAAGCAAATATTATGCAAAGCTTTGTTAATCTCGTCGAGCTGTTTCGCCGTCGCTGTAAATTTTACCTTGAAATCACCGCAGCTGCGCCGCATCTGCTTCGACCGAGACAGCGCCTGAACACATCCTCGCTTGTCTCGATGCCGCGTTTCTAGAAACAACCCCACCACTGAGCCAATTCAGCGATGAACTGCTGCACGCGCAGCTGTTCTGGAGAACTTCGGGATGACCTGGACCCATTGCAGACTGTTGGTGGGATGCCACGTCTGGACGTAAGGCGACGAAAGGCGAGGATGAATGCTCGTGATGTCAAGTCTGAGGTTAATTTATGGAGAACAGCAAGGGTCACCACACAAAAACAAACTGCGATGTTTAGCTTCGCAGAATCTTGCGTAGAGCGCTAGAAAAAGAGTTCGTCGAATTCTACACTCTGACGCCGAGCGGTTACGACTCCGCTGAGCGGTCTTTCTGTGATAGTGCTACCGCGAAAAACGCGAAAAGCCAACGACGATGGCGACATGGCATGCACGACAGAAGAACCTTATTGACAGTTCGTCTACCTTTCAAGATAAAAAATCTCGACCGAGAATCCACAAGTGTAAGTTCCGGTGTGCGGAAGGGCAACGCGCGTGCGCAGTGCGTTTGTGCGCCCACAAGGTCGACGTGACTTGGCAACAGCATTGGATATTATGATTCCTCTGACACTTAAGTTCCTGCACCCGGCCTCCGACTCCAAGAAAGCCGTCTCAGCTAATATCTAGCCGTAGGGTCAAACCGCTGAAGCATGATTGCAGCGGCTGGCTGGCGTGACGTGTAGCGATCTCAGATGGGGGCGGTTTTCTGCACTTGCTGGAACCAATACTGCTCCGCCTTATCTTATTATAATGACGTACGTTGTCCAGCTGCTGTTGTAGCAAACAAGGTTTACAAACAAAGCTGATAACCAAATTGGATGCTCTGGAGACTGAATCATAGTTCCCGATGTTCAGCGGCGGGGTAGGGGAAGAGCAGGCTGCTGTGAAACTGCGGTCAGGCCAACGAAAGCGTGCTTCCCGGTCACGTGGTCAGGCTATTCAATCGCAGCGTTCGCATTCAGAGGCTAGTTACCTTCTGATTTGACCAATTAGGCAGGTCCACTGCACCTCGTAATCTCCCGTGGAAGGGCTACTACAGCCTGTCCGCGCGTCAAAATTCTCGCCGGGTGTCAGCCATCGCACTGTGACTGCATGCGTAGCCCTGAGTCAACGTCACCTGCTTAAAGGGGCCCTGAATGAAGTTTTGCCAATACATCGTTGTTCACATTTTTAGGTAAATCAGTATCGTAGTAATCACCTCCTTCAATATTTTTTTAAACCAATGGGTATCAGTGGAGCTAGTGAAAATGAAAACATGTCTCTTACGCCAACCACATGATAATCACTCGTTTAGTACACCTCCTCGCACTGTATGAGTGTGACTGCCCATGACAACCCACGCTTCTCAGTGACGTCTGCAAGAACATCCGGTTGCGGGTGTCGTCTGCTACTGCGATATTTTGCGCCGCAGCATCGCTCTGAGATGGGGCCGTTTTTCCTCATTCAGTTTTGCCATTTTGTATCTTCTTCCGTATGAATCGTGCACTTAGCTCACTCCTTAAAAGGCCGCAGGAAGGAATGGCGCGGCACCTTTTCGCTTCCACATAACCCCGAAATAACCCACTGGAATTAAACGACCCTGTCACCGCGAGTTCGCGGCGATAAAATGGCACTGTAAAATTTGTGAGCAACTGAATTATAAATCGCCTCAAAATCTCTCATAGTGAGCGTGCACATGTGCTCCGCACCAACGTGCTCAATTGGCCACTCTTTCGCAACACATTCGAGCATGGTCGTGTGGTGGTGAAGCCATTCACCAGCGTACAGAGGCAGTTGTAGTATTACATTCCGTGATAGCGATGGGATCTGATCATTTATAACCGTAACAAAAAGCAGCCGAAGGGTGTAACGGTACGCCAGACGAACCTTTTACAGTGCGTCGTGTCTTCATCCCCCTCTGGCCGACCCGATTACTTTCCCAGAAATTTCTACGCAACCCAAGTACAAGCACACAAGTACACCGTAATACCGCAATACAAGTACACCGTAATAGGTACACCTTGGAGCGGTCTCAGAAGGGTACTGTGAGATTTGGAGCCTTCCGCACCTGCTTCATTGTTCGACTGTGCCTATGATAGCAAAAAGAATACTTCCACCCTCGCTTTTTGCCTTGATGGCCTGGAGCAATGTTTCTCTCTATGGAGGCTGTTCATTCACTTTTTACGTGTTCAATGCTCACAGTTGCGATATATGGAGGGTTTGGTTGCAAGCCGCAGCCTTGCATTCCCCTCCTAGTTTTCCTCCTCTAGCCAACCTGGTGTCTCGTTTCATTGGATAGGAGTAAACTACGTTTACTCAATATCAAGCCGTACCAATTTTACACAATGCTGCCCTCAGTATTTGGTACTTTGAAAGTACAATTGCCTTTTATTCCGTGTGTCGAACAATAATAACTGCAGTCAGTTACGGTTTGGGTGTAGGTGAATTCATTTCGCTCCGGTTCAATTATGGTTCGACGAAATCACAACCCGAACCGGTTCACCAACCGGTTCAAAAGCCTGAACCGGTTGGCGAACCGGTTCGATGAAATAAATTATAAGCGTCTTCCAACGAGATGTTTCGTAGTTTAAAGCGACTATAAAAACTACATACAATTCTGGTGAATGAAAACATTTTCTGAATCAAGGTTGTGCCCATTTAAAGACAACGTTGAGTAGGTAGCCAGGGTTTCAGGAAATGCGATAAAGTAGCGACTGTTTAGCGGCTACTTTCTCGCCGGCACTTTTTTGTCCTACGGACCACATAAAGCAACCACCCATGGTCATGCTATCCTCAAGGTTCCGTTCTTGTTATTAAAATCGCAACATTCTCTCTGGACTGTGATTTGGGCGAGTTGGTGAATGTTCATGATTGACAATCCAGCGCGCGAAAACACGGCACAACCCTCTAACCCTCGTTCTTTTTGTGCCGTGTTTTCGCGCGCAGGATTGTCAATCATGAACATTCTCTCTGGAAACGCACATCACCCTGAGGGTTGAAACCGGAGGCCTGCGCACCAGCGAGTCAAATCAAATGAATTTTTAGTTAAGATAAAACTGAGTGGTTTCCTGGGTAAAAGCTGTATAATCAGCTTCACGGAGCCCAAGAATCCACCACAAGGCTCAGCGACGAGCATAATCACAAAGAATGCAAGTTTCTACTTCAACATAGGAAAATATCCCCGCAAGACAAAAACCCATAAAAGGTTTACAGGCTTTCAGAAATTCACAATACTTCGCAAAAGCACACAAAACACCGACAACAAGATGAGAATACCATTTCCGGGAGGTCATCTATAACATAAATGCCAAAATATGTACACGAAAATCTCACATTAGGTAAACAGAATTAATGAAAAGTAACCATACTACAAATCTGAAAATATTGTCGAACTTGTTTGTGTGGGAATTGGGATATGTTTTGATATTTCTTCAAAACCGATGTAAGAATATGGGCCAACATTCTAAGTTTGTAAATGTTACGGGAATAAGGTGTTTTCCAGACGTCTAGTCGTCGCGTGTTTGTATTTGAACTCTGGTATTGCAAGCCAGCCAATGAGGTTAGGAAAGTTCTGATCATGGGTGAAGAAAATTAGTAAGTCTTTGGGCGAAATTAATAAATGTACTTTATTTTATTATATGACGTACTTAAATGCTTACTTTCTTGTGTAGAGTCCTTCAGTATTTGCTATTAGCTGAACCATTCTTTTCGGGAGAGCGAGAGAGAGAGCGAAAACGTTTATGGAAACAACAGGGACGGGTAGGGGAGAAAAGAGTTAGGAGCTGTGGGCGTCCATCCTATACCGGCAGGCCGCGTACCGCGGCTGCAATCCTCGCCCGAAAGATCAGGGCCTCCTGGTCTTCGGGCTGGCAGCTCTGCAACGCGAGCTCCCACTGCTCAAGGTTAGGGGATCTGGGTGGTGGAGGGTTGGCGAGGCACGTCGAGAAAAGGTGAGCTTTGGTGTGGAACTGGAAAGGACTTTATTCGCATCGATCCTGCAGTGGGCGGTGGTTTGTTATGACCCCCGTCCCGACGTGGCCGGTCGTCGCATCTTCTTCGCTACCCTAATAGGCGCAGGGCCCTTTACGGAGTCCGTGCTTTTCGAGTACAGTGAAGACCTGCTGGATGGCCCACTCTTGCTTCGTCTTGTCTCTTGATTCGATGGCTTCCTGTAGTTGTGCCGGGTAATCTTCGAAGCTGGCGCCTTCTGGGTCGGTGGCGCAGTCCCACATGATGTGCCACCGGTTGGCCAGCCCCATTTTTGCATACCTCAAATAGGCTGCTTGTGTACTCCTCTGGGTACATGCGGTGTAGTGCTGCCGGCGACGTGACCGACGCCGTCTCTAGCTGTCTCAGGGCTCTTCGCGGCTCAGGGCCCAATGGGGCGGGGGGTATTCTCTTCTGGACAGTCGTGCGTTTTTTCATGCTTCACCGTAACCTCGGCCCCTATCTTTGGTCTCTGTCCACCATTCCCACTCGGGGCAGCTTTCCACTCTGGGGGCGCGGTGTGTTAGTACGCGCGTCTCCCTGTGGGCCGTCTCGTTGTGATTCGGTGCGTGCGACGAGCATTCGCCCGCGTGCGCCGGAATCCACCTGACTTCCACTCTCCGGCCTTCTCGGGTACCCGACGTCTTGATGATCTTGATTGCTTTGCTGCTTACTCGTCCGTTCGCCAGGTTTCAGACGGCTTCTTGGGAGTCACTCAATATTGTGTCGCAGTCGGCTTCGGTCATTGCCAGAGCTACGGCGATTTCCTCGGCCTCCGTGGCGTTCTCGCACCTTGGGCTCTCTGCCGTGGCTATTCTTTCTGTTCTTGCATTGATCGTGACCGCGACGTATCTGCCTTTGCCGTAGTCCGCAGCGTCGACGTATCTCGTTCTCGGGTCATCACCTTTTTGTTCGACGATGTACTTGGCCCTCGCCCTTCTCCTTTCTCGGTTGTATTCTGGGTGTACATTAGTCGGTATGGGGCTCACGCGTATGTTTACACGCGTTCCTGGGTCGAGTTCTTGCAGTTGTCTTCCCATGGCTCGGTGTCCTTGGCCCAGTGTCTCAAGAATGGTTCTGCCTGTCTTGGTTGACGATAGCCGCTCTCGCTGCGCCTACAGTTGCGCCTCGATGAGCTCATCGACCGTGTTGTGGGTGCCTAGTTGCAGGAGTCTTCTTGTACTCGTTGACTCGCTCAAACCCAGCGCTCGCTTGTGCATCCTCCGTATCATGACGTCGATTTTGGCCTTTTCAGTCTGTGTCCACTGGTGGTACGCGACCGTGTAGGCGACGTGGCTTATTGCGAAGGACTGCACCAGTCTCGACAACGCCTACTCACGCATGCCCGTATTCTTGGTGGACACTCGCTGTAGCAGTCGCATCGTGCTTGCCGTCTTGGTTGCCAACTTTCTCATGAGGTTTTCCTTGTTGCCTTTGCCATTGATGAACATGCCCAGCACCCTGATCTCCTGCACATCGGGGATTCGTTGGCCCGTCTTTGTGATTATTTCTAGGTGGTCACATTCCCTTGGGGGCGGTGGTTGTTTGCCCGGCTTGCGGGGGGAGTACGTCAGGAGCTCTGACTTGGCCGGTGAGCACTCTAAGCCCGTCCCTTCCAAGCTATTCTTGATGGCCATGATCGCCTTCTGAATTCTTCTTTCAATGCCCGTGTCCGTACCACCGGCAGTCCATAGGGTAATATCGTCTGCATAGACGGTGTGTCGGACGCCCTTGACTTCCGCCACTGCTTTGGCCACGCGGATCATTACGATGTTGAAAAGTAGCGGCGAAATTACCGACCCCTGTGGGGTTCCCACACCGCTGGCGTCCTGTTCTGGTATTTCAATTTCTCCCGCGCGGAGCTCGATCTTGCGGCCTGTCAGGAAGTCTTCTATGTACTTGTAGCTGCGCTCTCCCATATTGAGCCTCGAAACTTGCGCCAGTATGGCCGAGTGTTTTACTCGGTCAAAGGCGCTTTGTATGTCCAGTCCCAGTATCACTTTACTGTCTCTGGTTTCGTTTTCGATGATTTCCTGTTTCAGCTGCAGCATGGAATCTTGGGTGCTTAAGCCTCTTCGGAATCCAATCATCGAGTCCGGGTACAGCCCCTCTTATTCTAAATAATCCTGCCACCTGTTCGCCAGCACGTGCTCGAAGACGTTCCCCACGCACGATGTCAGCGATATGGGTCGCAGGTTTTCGATGCTCGGTGGTTTACCCGGTTTCGGGATGAGCACCGTTCTAGCCGTTCTCCACTGCATCGGTAGTTTGCCGCTCTTCCAGCACTTGTTGTACTATTTCGTCAGTGCTTCTATCGATGAGTCGTCGAGATTCCTCAGGCCCTTGTTAGAGATCCCGCCTGGAGCCGCCGCCGATCTGCTGTTCAGCTCTCGTATGGCTTGCGTTACTTCCGGCATCGTGATCTCTCTGTCCAGTTTTTCAATCGGGGACCCTGCGTCCCCCGGGTGTTTCTCGGTCTCCGTTTGCTTCTTTTTGAGCTTCTTGATCAGCTCTTCCTTGCCTAGGGACTTTTCAGCTTCGTGCATGACTTGGGCCATGCGGTTCTGCTGATACGACTTAGCTTTTGTTTCGTCTAGTAGGTGTTTGATCAGGGACCAGGCTTTGCTCTGGTGCAGGCTGCCGTCGATGCGGTTGCAAACCTCGTGCCATTGCTACCTGCATAGCAGCGCGCTGTGCTTCTCGATGGACCGGTTCAGCTCAGTTAACTTCTTGCGTAGTTTGCGGTTCCACCGCTGCTTTTTCCAGCGCTCCTTGATTGATTTCCTTGCGTCGATTAGGTGCGCCAAGCGACTGTCCACGCACGGGACACTCTCGTTCGTCGCTATCTTTTTGGTCGCCTCTTGCATCCCCTTCCTTACCTCGGTCGTCCAAGCTTCGATGTCTTCGATGTCCGTCTGTCCCGGGCCGTTTCTTCTCTGCAGACAGAAGGCGTCCCAGTCAGTCCATTTGCGTTAGATTGTGCGTCCCCCTCCGTTCTTCAGCTCGATCTCCGGTATGAAGAGGTCGCTCCCCAGGTCTTCCCCTGTGTTGCGCCACGTGACTTCCCCTACGTTTTTGACGAAAGTCAGGCCCGGTGTGGAGTCCCGCTGGGTCGACGTCGGGGCCGTTCTCGTAGGCTGTTTGTGGTCCGTGATTAGGGTGTACCCTTGCTCCGTTGCCTCGTGCATTAGGTCTCTGCCCTTGGCCGTGTCTCTACTATAGCCCCACGCCTGGTGCGGTGCGTTGAAGTCGCCTCCCACCACCATCGGTGCGGCTCCTCTGGCCAAGTTGTTCGTCGCTCTCAGAATGATCTTGAACTTTTGGCAGTAGTCCTTTGGGTTGCTGTAGACATTCGTTATATAGAGTCCCCGCTTACAACCTTTTCCTGGGGCGATTTCGATGCAGACGAGTTCGCACTTGGTTTTTTTACTCAGTTTTTTTTCTATTGCGGTCAGGCCCTTTCGTACGAAGATTCAGACGCCTCGTCGACCGGTCGTGTCGGCGTGGGCTCTGTACCCCATTAGTTTCGGGTCCTGCACCACTGCCTCCTGCAGCATGATGATGTCCGCATTTTTTGGCGAGCTCCGAATGTGTTGCTGCAGCGCCGCCTTCTTGTTTCCGAAGCTTTGACAATTCCATTGCCAGATGATAAACGGCTCAGTTTCCGGCTTTCCTGTGCGTTGTCTTGGCATTGTTATTATTGCATCGTGGGTTGCAGCACCTGTTCTTGGATGTAGGCATGATTGGCGAACTGCGCCGCGAATATCGGGTTGCGTATCATTATCTTCTGCGTCTGTTCGACGATCTCAAAGCGCTCGCACAGGTTCCTGTGGGACGCCGTCAGGGTGGAGAGCATCTCTTCCAGCCTTGCGAAGCGCTGTTTTGTTGCCGTCGCCAGGTTTTTGACTGTGGTCGTTAGGTTGCCCACCGTGGCCGTTAAGTCGTCCACCGTGGTCGTCAGCTTTTCGATTTGGGCGTCGTAATTCTTCTTGGTCGACGGTCTCGCTCGTTTCTTTGGCGCCTCTTCGTCTTTATCCTCATCTTTCGCAATTTCCATCGCCGTGTCGTTCTTTGGCTGCTCCTCTTGCTGATGTTGCTTTTGCTGCTGCTGTTGTCGCGGTTGTACCTGCTTCTGCTTGGCCGGTTGCTTTTGCTGCTGTAGCTGTTGCGTTTGTGGCGCGCTCGTCTGGTCCGCTTGGTTTTCTTGAAGCTCTTCTTCTTGGTAGTACCTCTGTTGTTGCTGCTGTTGTTGTATTAGCGCTTGCATGCTCCGGAGTTTCTTCTCCATACCTTCGAGCTTCCTTGCCATAGTCTCGTTGGCCGCTCTCAGCTGTTCACAGCATTGGTTGCCTCTCTTGTGCCCGTTCCCGCTGGCGGCGTCGGCCCAGCTCACGCCTTCCCACGGCTGTTGCTGCTGCTCGCTGCCATGCAGGTGCCTCGTTTATGAAGTCCCTCTTTGTGACGCACTCCGGGACGCGGGACGCCGGCGCGATGCACTTCGCGAGGCGCTGCGCGACGCGTGGCACGATCCGTTCACCCCACGTCACGTCACGTCGCCCAGCCGAGGGAAGGAGTCCGGCGATGGCACGCGCTGTCTCTCGGCGTTTCGGCGCTCCCATATTCGTCTTCTCACCACGAAAGGAATTTTAAATTTTGCCTTGCAGACCTTATTTCCGGTGGGGTGACCTTCGCCGCAGAGTTTGCATTTGGGAACGCACTTGTGTCCATCGTTGGGGTTGCTCACTCCGCATGACAGGCACACTTTCGCGTTGGGTGTTGGGCACACGTCGCCCCGATGACCGACCCTGCCACAGCACCTACACACCTCAATCTGTTTTGTGTACAAGCTGCACTGGTATAACGTCGATCCGTACCTCACGTATCTTGGAACCTTTAAGCTCTCGAAGGCGACGATGACCATCATAGACGTTCCAATGCGCTTAGCTCCCACTGCCGTAGGATTGTGCTTGGTTAGAATCTGCTCTAATATTTCAGCCTCGCTGTCTTCCGTTGGTATCCCTTTGATTACTCCCTTCACTGTGCCGTGGGCGGCAGTTCCGTATGCGTTGATTTCATAATTGTTTCCCTGCACTTCAATCTCGCGGATTCGGACGTACTTTTCTGCGCGTTCTCTGCTCGGAGTGCTGAGCACCATGATGTTTTGCTGGTAGTTGGGGCACGCCATGTCTTGGACTCGCTCCTGCCTCTCTATGCCCGCGGCCGCCATGATGGCTGCCACGACGCATGCGGCTCCTCTTCTCGCGATGTCTATCCCACCGCGGGGCCTGAGTACAATCTTAAAGTCTTCCACTGGCATATTCGGCATGCGGGCGGCCCGAATGGCCTCCTTTCTTGCACACGTGCCTCTCGAAGCCTTGTTATTACGTTCGGTTTTATCGGCGTTGTCGATCGGGTCACCTTGGGCAACTGGCTCCTCCGGGTCCTGCTGCTGCCTCTTCTTCCTGTCGTGGCCGCCGATGAATAGCCAGCCGGCCGAGCTCTTGAAGTCATCTGACGATATATCCTCCCCTTCGACTTGCACGCACATTCGGTTGGATGGCCCGTCTTCGGATGACGTCGCCGCCATATCTTTCTCCATCATGCTCGGCGAGAACGCCGACTGTTGGCTTAGCGAAGCGCTAGTGCGTTAGGCTTAGCTTCGCCATGCCAGCGTCGAAAATGTCACTTTCGATAACTCGGCGAAAAATGCACCTTTTTGTTGAAATCCGGTGTCGGTCGGTAGTTGTCGACTTCGCGAAAGCACTAGTAGCAATACCTTCGTGGTTGAGACTATTGGCACTACTTAATTGGGCATAAATTACGGAGCGCTAACGTGAGATACCGTCTCTGTAAGTGACAGGCTTTTAGGGTAGGGTAATCGAATTTGGAGTAGTTAAGTGTGGGTAGTTAGCAGGAGATATGTGATGGAGATGGAGGTGATTGTAAAACGTGTTTGTTTGAAGTCGGTGCCAAACGAGGACGTCAGCGGCAGAAAGGGAAGGGTGGGGGGAGATACGTGCGTCGTGTTGCTGTGTAGTGGTAGAGGATGTTAGTGTAGGTTTGGGAGAGGGGCGTAAGAGAGCTTGCAATACTGGCTGCGTTGTTGGCCTCTTCTGAGAAGGCCCGGTGAAGGAGAGCTCGGGTGGTGTTGTGTGCCACCTCGTTGCCAGGAAGGGCAGCGTGGCTCGGTATCCACAGGCATGAGGGAGGGTGTGGCAGTGAGAAAGGATGGCGAGGGTAAGGGCCGAGACTCGTCCGAGTGCGAAAAGACGGCAGGCAGCTTGTGAGTCAGACAGAATTGTTATGCTGGGACTCATGGCTTGGGTCATTGCGAGGGCAATGGCTGCGTCTTCGGCCGTAGTAGTAGAGGCTGTGCAGACAGTTACCCAGCTGAGGAAGGCACTGTCTAAACGGGCAACAGTAGTGATGTGAGCGGGTTGTTAGGGTAGGGAGAGGCGTTCGTATAGAGGGTGGTCGGGCCACTGCCGTAGTTTCTGATGAGGAGGCGTGTGCGATGCTGACGACGGCCGGTGTTGTATGCAAGGTGCATAGGACTTGGAATGGGGAGGTAATGGATGTTCCGTCGCATTGATTGAGGTATGCATTGTGGCGAGTCCGGAGTTTGTTCCACCTTCCGGCCTAACCTTTTAGGCGCCGTAGTTTGTAACGTAGTTGTAGGCGCTGTAGTTTGTTTCGGAGATGGGCTTCAATAACCTCCGAGAGGGTGTTAGGTAGACCCAATTCATGTGAAGGTAGGCAGGTCGAGGGCTGTCCTATAGGATTTGGGTATTAGGACATCAATCTTGGCATGTTCTTGTGGTTTTAAGGTACGATAGGGTGCCCCTCCGCAAAATTTTTATCTTAGAATTAGTTGTAATGCTGTACAGTAAGCAACCGTAAATTAGTTGCGGGTAAAATATAGCGTAATAAATCTGAAGCTTAACCTCTATCGGAAATAAGAACCGCGATCTGTATAGAGCACCACAAACAAACAAAAGCTTATTACAGAGATAGTCTCTGTGGTTCTCCCAGCTTACATGACAAGTGAAACAGACCCCAAGAATTTTGTGCGCTTTACAATTTCCACGGGTTGGTCGTTAATATATATCGTTTGATGCGAATTACGTTTTTTATTCATTGCACAGAAAAGCATAGCTTTATTTTAAGAGGGTTAATTTTTCTATTTAATATTGACCGAGCGTCTAATTCCTAGAATAATACATTGCATTTTTGGATCAAGGTTTGTATATCGGATCCCGAAAAGAGCAAATCACTTACATCAGAATATATTGTCACGAAGTCAAAGATAACACAGTCGTCTTCAAGGAAAACAAGTTTATTGGAGCGAACTTGTGCTCCCCCAACAACTCAAAGAATACACAGGTGGCAAAGCAGCAGTCAACAAAGTGACTTTCGTAGGCGAGCGTCGTCGAGTCGACTACCCCGGCGTGTGTTCTGCAGGCTTTTTATCTTTCGGCGCGTGTCGTTCTCGAACCGTCGATTTACATCTAGAACATTGTAGATACAAGAAGAAAGAATATTCTAGGCTGTTGACGATAGTTCGGAACGCTCTCCCTATCAGTAGAGATAACACATGCGGCACAGAAAGAAAGAATGGAACACACGCTTCTCTTGGCACAGAGATAACACACACCGGCGCAGCCGGGCAGTAAAAGCAAAGCATAAATAAACAAACCCAATGCACGGTTTGCGGCCACACAACATAATTTACTCATTTACCAATATTAAGGATGTCGTTTATGTACGTAATGAACAACAATGGACCCAGGACACTTCCTTGAAGTACCCCAGAGCTTATTGGCAGAAAACTCGATTCGTGGTTATTATTAAACCCGATTTGCTTCTTTTACTTGAGCACGACTCTAGTAATGGTAACCGCATGCCACGTACTGCGAAGGAGGATATTTTGTTGATTAAAACTATTTAAGACAATCAAAGGCTCTGCTGACATCAATGAAAACAATGACTGCAAACACGTTGTTGTTAAGCCATCTAAAATGCTTTCTTGGATATCTTATAGTGAATTTCCGGCAGACCTGCCCTTTCGGTAGCCAAACTGGCAGTCAGATATAATACTGTTTAGGTCAGATGATTTTGTCAGACCGGCATACATAATTTTGTCTAGTCCATTTGAAAAAAAAGAAAAAAAAACAGGGAGCACCGACATGGGTCTCTAATTAGCATCATAATTGCGGTCACCACTTTTATATATGACAAAGGCTCTAGCACGCTTTATTTCACTTGGAAATGCTATTGTGCAAACCGCTAGAATAAAAATGTGAGCAAGTGGATGAGTGATGTATCTTACGACATATTACTCGATGTTAAAAATAATACTCGATGTTAAAAATACCACAACTATAATATTTTAGGCTTTTACAATGGGTTCAGCAAAATTTTCCTCATAGTTTTCAGAACACACCAGAATATAAGAATTTTAAACACAACATGCGCCATCTGTACAGGACAACCCCAACAGTGAGGACAAATTACGGTAAACAGCACGTCGAGTAGCAAGCACCTGTTTTATTATATTGTTTACAAGGTCTCATAGACACCAGTCATATTCATTCTAAAACCCAAATGAAGTCCATCGGTTTATGCCATGACATTGAATATATATACTAAAGAATGTGTACCTAAAATAATTTACAGATTAATGTGAACTGTGTGATAAAACTTTTATGCGATCGCCTATGTTGTGTTTGTTGTGAAGTTCTACTCTGAAAATGTGCAAGTTTTTAAAAGTAGATGAGTGACGTTTTCTCTTTTTTAAGTGAAAGCCTGGATTTTTTAAGCTCTATTGGGTATTTGTGTGCATTTTTATTGTGTGTGGTTTTCAGTGAAATGCTGCGACATCATATTTTATTATTGTTATTAAATGCCCTGTTTTTCCAATGTAGTTACGTGCAGAAGCCTTGTCAGGCTGCAAAGCCTATAGCCTCTGCTCCCGTCCCTGTAAAGACTCAGGACAAATAAATTCTTTCTTTCATTCTTTCACCACATATTTACTTGGCTTTATTTGAAAGTCTTCTGTATGCAACGCTTAGCTTTTTGAAAAACTCATGGATGAGTTAAACAATTCGTACTCACCCGTAGGCGCCAGAAATATGCTGTCATTTGAATTATGACTCTGAGTAATTGAGACTGGGATATTATCAGAGGGAACAATATTTAACAGGCATTGATTAAACAGTTTGCAATCGCGGTGCCAGTGAGCTCACAAGAGTTCACAGTTAACGTTTTGTGGGACGAGTTGTTTTATCTTCGCCCGAGCTGAAGCTTATCAGTTTCCATGTCCCGTGAGGGCACGTTCGTATGCTGTTAGTAAACAAGCGCTCGTAATAGGCTCTTTTAGCCCGTTTCAGTTCACAACTGAGTCGATCGCGCATTTTTTATAAATTTCTTCAGCGTTAACTCAGAACGCGTATGCAGAAACGAGTGATACATCCTATTTTTTATCACGCGTATATGATCCCGCGTAATCAAGGGTTTTCTGATTTTTCTTGTTGGTTTATAGATCTTGAATAAAAATTCTTTTGCATAAATGATCCCAAAGTTTCTAGAAATTTATTGTAAGCCTTTTCCTCATCAGCTTCAATCAATAGAAAAGACCAATCTGCATTCATTACGTCAAGTCAAGGGGTTGACGGATGCCCGTCTGGTCGGGAGGGTACATTTGAGAAGGAAAGAGGGCACCGACCAAGTAATGAATGAAAAAGAAAAACCTTAAAGACGTTTCATTGTGAACAAGGCTCCCGTGCGGGAGCCAGAACGTCTTGTAAGTTTTTATTTCTGGGTACTTGGTCGGTGCCCTCTTTCTTTCTCAAATTCCTTATGTCACATTCCAATGCCGGAACGGGTTCAAGTTGCTCCTGTTTTTCAGCGCATTATTTTTGCATACAATAAAAACTGCGCAGTGATCGCTAATGCCGCAACTGACAGTTCCAGCGCTGCGAATAACTGCTTCGGAATTTGTTACGAAATGTCGAGTAACGACGAGCAGGAGCTTGTAATAATTGTAGGTGATCTTGTGTGGTTGGTGAAAAAAAGAACCAATTCTAATGTTGAACTTTTAAACAGCAATATTATTCTTCAGCACGTTCGAATTAAAATACCCGCCGAAAATCAGGCGCAGTTTGTTCCTCGAAACAAAATCTAAAAGCTCTTCAAAGAAATCTAAGAATGCCAATAGATTTTCATCAGAAGGTCTCCATATTGTACAATTGACATTATTGTTGGATTGCACTTGTAACATTTCATAACAGCTCGTAAAGGGTCTGAAATCGTGCAAAAGTTCACAATATTTGGGCGTTTTAGCAAACACCGCCACGCCCCTACCTCTTCTACTTGGTAGGTTTAAAAGGAAGGTGGCGTACCCTCTAAATCAAGAATTTTGTAATCGTTGGAATACCAAGTTTCGGTGAGTATAGAAATATCAAAAGGAAAAGAAAACACGTTTACCGAAAGTATTGTCATCTTTCGGGTTACAAGCACAGCGTGCGTGTGGATGTATTACAGATTTTTATATCGAAATATGAGGCTTAACATTGCTCATGGTATTCATATTGTGTATTGTCACTTTCAACCATAGAACAATAAAATACCCAACACGAATTTCTGTTTGAGCTCACGCGTTAGACTATTGACTGCCTACGGGGCGAATACGCTTCAGATATATCTCATCTCTTATGGAAATTATGGGCGTGTCTTCGGCTTGCTTAGCAAACATTTTCCCGTTGAAGGACCAGACAGATTTCCAGCGGCACTCATGTTTCTTCTTTACAGCCATTGTAAGCAACTTCTTTATGTCAGGGCACAGGAGCTCGTTCGCGTAACTGGGCCTCTCTTCGCCATGCCCAACGTCTTTGTTGGTGAGGCGCATTTTTTTCGCCTTCCTCAGAACCAGATCCTGCTTTGCACGAGAAGGAAACTTAGCAATGATGTTTGACTACTTTTCTGTCCTAGCGGGAACACGGTGACAGTACTGAACCTCCGGCTGTGAATTCGGCTCTGTAATCACTTGCACTATCTTGTAGACGGTGTCCTTGACAGACTGGCCCTCCTTCTCGATGACACTCTGGATTCCAATGTTCGCGTTCCTAGAATACTTTTAAGAGGTAGTCACTCAGATCCCAAGGTTCCTTGTGTTATTGTCAGCTGCATCGCAGTGTTCCCGAAGCTTTTCTTTGTCCGAGTTTTTTGTCCAAGCTTTTCTTTGTCCAACTTTACAGCCTTCCAGTTTCGACGTTAGGCTTCTTTTTTAGGTCTGTGATTTCCACGTGAGCAAACTCGAGGCTATTGATCATCTTTCAGGTCGTCTCTCAGAGCGGGAATATCACTGCGGAATAACTGTTCAAGGGACTCACGAAGGGCCTTGAACTCAAGCTTCATCTAGTCCTTTTGATTGGCACAATACGCCCACATTTTCTCTCTTAATTTAGCACAATCTTTAGCCCTCGAACTTTCTCTTACACAAGGTAAAAGAGAACGAAAAGTAACTAACCATGATCAACTCAATCCCTTGGCAGCAGCGACGAGAAAAGGGCCTTAAGAAAAGTTTAAAGTAAGTCCAAAAACTGAAATTCGACGAAAGAGAAAAGGTGGCTTAGCGATGGGTTCAAGACTCGTCGCTACTGCCAAGTAATACGCCGGCGATTCTAGGCCTCCTTTTATTCTTCTATGCTCTGATGTTTCCGGCCATGGCTTCTGGCCACCGGCGGAGCTGACGATCACGCCCAATTAATGATAATCCTCAACTTGAAGCCGGGTTTCCGAAGAGGCAAGCTTGTCCGATGTGACGGGGCACTTGGCGCAGCTGCCGAATTGGTGTCCTGGTGTCGCAGCTCGATGAGCTCGTCGACACTGCCGGCACGCGCGACGTTCAAGTCCGGTCAGCGGTGCGGGCGGCGGCTTGGCTGCTTTAAATCAGACCCCAGGCGCTGGCACATTCAACACGATGAAGGCGTTCGGCGACGGCACGCAGTGAAGCCAGCCGTAGACCAGGAATCCTGGGCGTGCTGCACACGCTTCTCGTAACACAGAAGTGCCGAGCTGTTACACACACACAAGCTGCTGAGAGCCTGCACTTATCGCAAGTTCAAGGGGTTGATGGGCTCAGTATCAAAAAACTCCACTTCTGTTCCGGGAAACTTCGGCGCATGCACAGAGAATGCCGGTACCGCGCAGGAAGCGTAAAACCACAAGCTCCACCAGATCCCACAGAAGTGCAATCCTGTGCGGGCCACTTCCGCTCATTAGGTGGGGACGCAAACGAGAGCGAATTTTTAATGTTGTAGCGTAAGAAAGAAGTTCTTCAGTAGCCTCGGAAATGCTTCCTGCAAATTATATTCTATGGTTAACTAAGTCAAATTGATAACAGCCACTTTCACGGGCGCGTGAGCCAAAAGTTTTTTTCAAACTGAGTTGTACCTAAAAGTTTCGTGAAGAGGCTCGAAAAAAAAGTGTTACGTTGGTATTTCAAACTGTGGTTTCGTGATAAAAGAACAATGCATTGCAGTTTTGTTGCGTGATATCGGCAAATACGTAAAAATGCAGTTTAAGTTTCACCGAGCCTTTTCTCCTCAAGTCGTGAAGCGACGTCGTGTTACGAAGCCAATCAAAGCTCATCCTTGCCTGCCCAACATGACGGCATAGAGCTTGTTCGAAAAGGTCAGATACAGCTGCAACATCGGCGCTATGACCAAATTAGCCCGCAGCAGAATGGGGAATGGCTAAACTCTGTCTAATGCGATTGATCAACATGGCCGAATTGTCCGTCAACAACCCGCACGAGCGGCTCTGGCTGAAGTAACAATGTTTAAAGTAATCTGAGTATTTTAAAAAGTGTTTACGAGGTTTTGCACTAGTCAAAACTTTTTTTTGCTAGCAGTTATTGCCCAAGCTTGCCGACGTCTGACATCGCTTCTAATAAAAGCCCCGCGAACGCGAACATCGTGAACTGGCCATCGGTATAAATGAGCACAAAATGGGCATTCACTACATGAACACGTTTGTCGAAGGAACAGTAGTCGGAAACTGCAGCCAACCCATCTTTTACTCTTCAAGTCGAAAAATAACCAGCGTGAATAAGAGATACAGCGCGTCACCCAGTCACACCACCACGCAGGTCAATTGCTTTCCTGCAATGAACAATGCTATTGACATTGTTTCGCCAAATGAATATTGTCACGAAGCCAAGGACGACGCAGGTGTCTTGAAGCAGAAACAAGTTTATTAGAGCGAACTTGTGCTCCCCTAACAACTCAAAAGACTACAGAGGCGGCGATGCAGCGGTCAACAAAGTGACTTGCGTCGGCGAGCGTCGCAGAATCGAATGCCGTGGCGTCTGCTGTGCAGGCTTTTATCTTTCGGCGCGAGAGTTTCTGGAACCGTCGATTCACATCGAGAACATTGTAGATCACAGAAGATTATTCTGGGCTAGCGGCATTAGGGCGAAACAGTCTGCTTATCTGAATGAGATAGCCCGTGCGGCATAAAAATAAAGAATGGGACACGCGCTTCGCATGGGACACAGATAACAGATCCGGGCGCGGCCGGGCATTAAAAACAAACGATAAATAAAGAAACCCGTATATGGTTCGCGGCATAACCCCCCCCCCCTCCAAGAGTGCATCGACCCGATGCTAAAATAAAATGACAGTCCGAACAAACAGCAACAACAAAACAACAACAAAAACGTTCGTCATCTTGCGAAGTACGGTTTGAGGCGAACCACGTGGACGACTCCGGCTCGTGCGCGTCGTCGTGATGTGCCGGAATCACCAGTGGGGATCACTTCGTAGGTTAATTGGCCAACACGTCGTAGAATCTGGTAGGGTCCGAAATACCGTAGCAGAAGCTTTTCACTGAGTCAACGTCGTCGAATGGGAGTCCAAACCCACACACGATCCCCTGGTTGGTACTCGGCGTCTCGGCGTCGGAGGTTGTAGCGGCCGGCATCCACCAGCTGCTGGTCCGTTATACGAACTCGAGCGAGCTGGCGGGCCTCCTCCGCACGGTCAAGGTATCCTTGGACGTCGGCGTTGAGGTCGTCGTCTTCTACATGCGGAAGCATGGCGTCGAACATCGTAGTCGGCCGTCTTCCGTAGACGAGCTCGAACGGTGTCATCTGCGTAGTTTCCTGAGTCGCTGTATTGTACGCAAACGTGATATACGGGAGGACTTCCTCCCAAGTCTTATGTTCAACGTCGACGTACATGGACAGCATATCCGCAATCGTCTTGTTCAGACGTTCCGTTAGTCCGTTCGTTTGGGAGTGGTACGCCGTCCTTCTTCGGTGATCCGTGTTGCTGTAGCGTAAGATTCCTTGCATCAGCTCCACGGTAAAGGCCGTTCCGCGGTCCGTGATTAAGACTTCTGGGGCTCCATGTCGCACCACAACTTGGTTTATAAAGAGCTTGGCGACTTCTTGTGCAGTCCCCCTCGGAAGAGCGGCGGTCTCTGCGTAGCGCGTCATGTAGTTTGTCGCTACGACAATCCACTTGTTCTCTGATCGTGACGTAGGGAACGGGCCTAAAAGGTCCATTCCAATCTGTTGAAATGGTCTCGAAGGGACGGCGATCGGTTGCAGAAGTCCGGCGGGTCTTGTCGGCGGCGTTTTTCGTCGCTGGCAGTCACGGCAGCTCCGGACGTAGTGGGTGACGTCAGAGGTAAGGCCGGGCCAGAAGTACTTCGCCTTAATTTTTCCAATAGTGCGAGCTGTGCCGAGATGTCCGGAAAACGGGTCGTCGTAGGACGCTTCCAAAATTTCGTCACGAAGGTCTGCGGGGATGACAAGTAGATAATTCGTTGTCGTTCCGGGGCTGAACTTCTTCTTCACGAGGACGGAGTTTTTCAGGCTGAATGCTGGTAAGTTCCGCTTGAACGCTCTAGGCACGGCGACGTTTCGTCCTTCGAGGTAGTCGATCATTACGCGCAAGTCGGGGTCGGCATGCTGCTGGGTGGCTAGGTCGCTCTCCGTAACAACCCCGAGGAACGCGCTGTCTACATCGGAGACTTGTGGGGGTGGGTCGACAGGTTCGCGGGACAGGCAGTCGGCGTCGGAGTGTTTCCTGCCGGATTTATAAACGACTGTAACGTCGAACTCCTGCAGGCGCAAGCTCCACCCCCCAAGACGGCCAGAGGGTTCCTTCAAATTGGCGAGCCAACACAGCGCATGGTGGTCTGTCAGAACCTTGAACGCGCTACCATACACGTATGGGCGAAATTTTGAAATGGCCCATATGATTGCCAGGAACTCTTTTTCGGAGGCAGAGTAGTTTTTCTCCTCCTTCGACAGACCACGGCTTGCATAGGCGATTACCTTTTTGCACCCGCGTTGCTTTTGGAGTGAACGGCCCCCAAACCTATATCGCTGGTGGTCGTGTGCATTTCCGTTTCGGCGTTTTCGTCGAAATGAGCGAGCACGGGCGGGTTTTGCAGGCGTTGTTTCAGCTCGCAGAATGCTTTTTCTTGAGCGTTTTCCCAGGCTGAAGGGGTGCTATCTTTTGTGTGGCGCGTGAGTGGCTCTGCAATGCGTGCGAAGCTTGCGACGAAGGGTGCGTACCCCGCATCTTCACCAGATGTCACGAAGCCAAGGACGACGGAGTTGTCTTGAAGGAGAAACAAGTTTACTGGAGCAAACTTGTGCTCCCCTAACAACTCAAAAGAATACAGAGGCGGCGAAGCAGCGGTCAACAAAGTGACGTGCGTCGGCCAGCGTTGCAGAATGGAATGCCGCGGCGGCTGCCGTGCAGGCTTTTATCTTTTGGCGCGAGAGCTTCTGGAACCGTCGAATCACATCCAGAACATTGTAGATCACAGAAGATTATTCTGGGCTAGCGGCGTTAGGGCGAAACACTCTGCTTATCTGAATGGGATAGCCCGTGCGGCATAAAAATAAAGAATGGGACACGCGCTTCGCATGGGACATAGATAACACATCCCGGCGCGGCCGGGCATTGCTCCCCTCTGATTTATTTTATTCATTTATTTATTGATAGTGCTAGCCTCAACTCTGTAACATCGTCCCAAGTGATTAAATCAGGTCCAAGGTTTAGTTCTGAAAAAAGTGATGGTTGTTGATAAGGCCTAAAGACCATAAATTTAAATTGTTTGAGTTAATCGCTGAATAGTTGTCGCGGCACCACTTCACAACGTTAATTAGTACTGCATTGAAGTATGACCTGAGACAAAAATTATGATTTATCATATAAAGAAATGGTTGTATCATTTGCATACAAGACGCAATGGGAAAAACTAACGCAATTCGCAACGTCATCAATATACAAAATAAAGCGTAAAGGACCTAAAATTGACCCCTGGGGCACGTCTTGGTTGAATGTTCCAGTTTCAGAAAAACCGGTAGCCACGTATACAGAGTATTGTCTGTTAAGTAAACAGTTTTTAAAAAATATTAGTGGTGGTCCTTTTATACTATACGCTTCCATTTTTAAAGAAGACATGATTAATCGTCTCAAACGCCTTTGTAAAGTGCAAAAAAAAGCTGAACCCACAAAGTTTCAGAGTCAATAGTTTTTTAATGATATCCGTTAGGGAAAGTAATGCTGGGTGAGTCGAACGTCCAGACTCGAAAACGAATTCACATGGATACAGTAGATTATATTTGTTGAGGTAGCGGTTTAGACGTTTGGCAAATATCTGTTCGATTAGTTTGCTTAGACAAGAAAGAATGGAACTTAGGCGGTAATTGGATAATAATAACCGATCATGTTTTTTGAAAACTGGTATGACTTTTTTTTTTCTTCAGAAAAGATAGAAAATTACCGGACCGAAAGACAAGATTTATATGTGACAGAGTGTATTTACGACTAAATCGAAAACTAGCATAAAATGACAAATAGGAATATTATCTAGACCTGGGCTAGTGTTTTTCAGCGTACCAACCGTAGAGAACACTTACGTCTACTGCTGTAATTGGAAATAAAAAGAATGATTGGCTAGCACGGTGCTAACCAAGTTGTGCAGTCAGGAACTGGGGGTATTGCTATAAACGGGCTAAAAATAATCGCAAAAGGCATTAGCAATGTGAGTGGGTTCCGTCAAGATTATGCTATTATGGGTAATTTTTAGTAGTGAGACATAACCTGTAGCCGTGTTAAGGAAGGTATTCAACAAATTCCATTGTTTTTGGGGACGTGTTTGTGTTTAGAGAATTCATTTTCATAGTGCCGTTTTTTTGCCCTTTGTAAGAGAATGTTCAGGAGGCCGCAGTATTTCTTGTACCGCTTAGCTAGATTAGAATTAAAGGGCTGTCTCTTCGTTTTCTTGTACAGATTATCTTTTTTCGTATGCTTACTAAGAGGTCTTTAGTCATCCATAGATTGTGGGGATAACTGAATTTTTTTTACTTTAACCGCTGTGGTACTTAAAGGCCAACTGCAACGAAATTTTCGGTCCCGTAAATGCACTGTTTTCTGGTAGCATTACTTAAAAAAACGCGATGTGCAAAATCTGGTGGCCCAAATATGCACGGCTGCAGTGCAAACGAAGATTAAAAACTGCTGTTTTCCAAACCGAAACTGAAGAGGAGGGCGGCCATTACGGCCAGGCGGAAGTGACGCGGCAGTCAGGATTCGAGTGGGCGCGGCCGGAGGATTCGCCCACGGCTGCCTGCGAGAAGACGGCGCGCATTCGATGTGTTTTGGGTCGTCCGTTTCTTAAAAAGCTCGAAACATGCGCGAAAAGGGGTGGGAAGTCTGTGCTACCGTTATTACTTCACCGCGAGTTGATGAAACGCGTCTATATATCGTCCGGTAAATGGTAAACAC
Organism: Haemaphysalis longicornis; assembly: GCF_048455015.1. Classification (NCBI taxonomy): domain Eukaryota; kingdom Metazoa; phylum Arthropoda; class Arachnida; order Ixodida; family Ixodidae; genus Haemaphysalis; species Haemaphysalis longicornis. Next base: position 15,454,024 of record NW_027526204.1, read on the forward strand.
AGGCATCGTGAGACGTCGTGGTTAAGCTGATCGAGCACTAGGGAACAGCAGTGTTGAGAGATAGAAAGCAGATCAAATGGGTGCTACGAATATGCGCGTTCGCACGGGTAATATTGGCTGGGCTAATTGAACCACCCTGCATTAATGACAGAAGAAAATCAAAACTACCGTCGGAGGAAAGCGCCGACACCGGCCGGCTAACGCGTACGACGACCGGTTTGAGCGCGTATTGCCCAAAGATCCTTGATATTACCTACGAGGAAATGTATAATCCTGTTACCACTTTTGCTTACATGGGAAGTTTTATTTCTGCTAGCAAGGTAGCCGCGCAGGTCTTTAGCGTAATAAGGGTGTCCTTTTATATGCAAATCATACAGACTCAAAAGATGGCATGGCATACAGCATAAGTGCCTGCAACCGAAAGAATAAACACAGGATACTCTAGCAAAGTAACATGGGTGACTCATTTATTTGCCAATTTCGTTGGCTATCGCTTTAGCGTAGCGACGCAATTCTTGCTGGCGTCCCGCGAAGGAAGTTCTGGCCACAGCTGCCAAGAAAGCGACCTGGACGAGGCTTTCTTCACCCTTCCTTCGGCGGCTAGGCGTGCGGGGCTGCAAAAAAAAAAACCCAGACTGAGAAAGAAACCAAAGGGTTTGGGGGAGGGAGGGGGATGATGACAACAGTGTAAACACCAGCACGGTACTACGTGTAAAACATCATGATTTTTTTTCTCTTGATACTTGCCTAAACCCACTTGAAGCCCGTGTAGCTAGTCGAAAAGGTTTTCCTGATTATCGTCACTACACAGCTGGGCAGGACGACGCGGTTTCCTGACCCAAGCTCGCCATGAGCCCGTCACACAAACTGCCTGTAGGCGGTGTACCTGTATCGACTAGGAGAAAAATCACACATGCACATGAAACGACGGTTGGATACCCATGATTGAGTCGTACCGTTTGTTGATGTTTAATGCTTACGCATTTGGTTCGACGATATCAGGGAATCGTGGATGGTAATGTGCCAGCTTCCTGTACTCCACCTCCAAAATGAATCGGGTGAGGCAGTACGTGCGGAATTCTTCTTTTTCCGTCACGCAAACGTGGCCGAGTTGAGGGGAAATGTTGTCCTTGACGGCACTCTGCTCCCAGCAGCACACGCATTCTGTGAGCGTTGGCATGACAGCGCAGTGCGCGCAGCTGCCCCTGTATACGTGTCACAGGACAGAGAGGAGTAAGCATTTTGTGACTGAGCGTTTCAATAAATGTTAACAGCAATACATACCACGTGGTGCTCAGCAGCCTTTCTACGCCAGGACTTGGAGGTGGCGTCGGCGGCGCTGATTCGCACTGCCCTGCGTTTTCCGCCTGGGCTCAAACTTATACGGCTCTATGCCATAAATGACGACATCGTCGTTCGCTTCTTCCGAACTTATTTCGCTGATACTCACGTCGCTCCCGTCCGACATAGCGCACGCCGAGTTGTCAGTCACGACAGTAAGCACGTGTTGCCACAAGCGGTGTGTTTACTTTCCAGCTGTTTCGGTTTGGGCGCCAACCAAACCGGTTCATCTTTATTTCTATTTTTGGGAACAATAGCATGGGTATACCAAGAAAGGCTATTTTACCGTTTATTTCAAGGAAATTTTTAGTTACTATAATTAGAGCCGAGACAGTATTTACTCATACGTGAATTTGCCACCCAAACCCCCCCTTTCACTCCCTGCCCCCTAACTGCCTCCGCCACCGCTCTTTGTTTTCCTCCTACCTCTACATTTGTTCTGAATTTCAGCAGAATTTGTATATCTACTTTGCATTACAGCCTCGAATGCAAAAACCCATAAACTACGATTACAAAAAAGGTTGCGTTAAAAAAAAATTACAACTGCAAGTGCACCTCCTTTGGGATGTAATTCATAGCCACTATGCCTCGAAAACAAAATACGAGAACTGACCGGAGTTTCTGAACAGACTGGATATTGTTAGAACCAACCCACAGTAGGGCCAGTCATTATACATTTCTGCAAAGCAGGAGTGTGGAGCTTGGAATTTTTTTTAATGCATAAAATACAAACCATGAAGCCCTACTTTGTATGCTTTAGTTTCCAACCTTACTGGCTTAGCACAAAGCAAGCAGCATTACTACTTAATGGCAAAATAGCCAGCACTCGTACAATTTAACTGCAATCACATTTTCAAAAAATGGAATTGCAGCATGTTATACATGATGTGTCTTATTAGCTGCACATTTGAAGCAAGACTGAAATTTCCGTCCATTCTGTTGTGCTGGTTGTACAGCAACAGCCACAAGCTGAAATTGAACCATGCCGCCTAGGATGGCATTTTTTTACGAGTGTTTGTTGTGATGACTACAAGAAAATTAAGGAAGGGAGCTACACAAAACAAGTCGGTGCAACAAGATTTTTATTTTAGTTGAGTGTCCTTGTCTTTAGACTGCACTGCACTTCCAAGTTCGGGCAGGTATGTCCTAGAGGTAGATTTGTTCTGGAACCTGGCACAATCTCACACGATGTGCCATTGGTCTTCCGTTTAGAACCACCGGGCCGTGGAGTGACCCGGTCTGCAGCTGACTTAGGATGACGGCCTCCTCCCGAATGAGTGCCTGGTGGGGAGGCGGCATTGTCCGACGAGCTAGGCGATAAGCCTTAGTCACTTCGCATTAACTGGCCATTTGGTCCTTGGTTTCGAACCACCACACGGAATGGTCACTCTTGGGGGAGCAGAGGGTAATCGCTTGCGCCGCCGAATGGGCCGTCTTGTCGTTGTGGTTCCGTGAGGATGCACACTCTCCCGCGTGAGCCGAGAACCACTTGATACGGATGGTGCTGCCTCGGTCTTGGAGCTTGAGCTTGCTGATGATGGCGGCCGCCGGCGCGCACACTGGCCGCTTTGCAAAGTTGCGCAAAGCTACATCTGGGCTATGAGGCACGCCGTAGCGTAGGGTTACAAATTAATTTAAACCACCTGCGGATCTTTCATGTGTGATGAAATCTTCACACACAGGGTCATTTTCGTTTTGTGACTTCGTCAGAAAACCGGCTTGGGCTCAGAAAACTTGTTTGGGCTCAGCCACAATGATGCCAGTTACTGACCATGTTTTCGTGCACATTTTTAGGAGCTCTTTTATGGTCAGCAATAGATTAATTTATTGTGGTGTTTAACGCGCCGACTCAACACAGGCGATGAGGCACGCCGTAGCGGAGGGCTCCGGATTAATTTTGACCACCTGGGGATCTTTAACGTGCGCCGAAATCTCGTACACACGGGCGTTCTTGCTTTTCGCCTCCATCAGAAAAGCGGCCGCCGCGGCCGGGAATTGAACCCGCGACCTCGTGGTCAGCAGCGCAACTCCTTAGCCACTGAGCCACCGCGGCGGGTATATGGTCAGCAATAATGAATCACCGCTCAAAGCCCTGCTTTTTCAGATTCCATCTTAGCGTAGATCATAGCTCACCCAGCTATTTGTTGAACCTAGTGCGCTGCATGGCACACAACACATGCAAGGACGGCCTGTCACGGCCAGCTGTAGTGGGTGGGGGAGGAGCAGGACCCTTGGTGGCTTCGAAAGGTTCTTTGTACGTCTTGTACTGAGTGCACATGTGAAGGGTGCACTCGAGCAGTGAACGTATGTAGCCTGCAAGACACGGAAGCAAATGACATTTGCAGAGCCCCCATTTCTTTCTTTGTATGTTTTTTTGAACTGTTTGTTGTGTTAGCCACACTCCTTTTAGTGAAGTAATGAGATGAAAATTATAGTTGTCTACCATTAACTACCGACTGAAATGCAACGACAGCAGAATAATTTTTTTCTGCATTAGACAAACTTCCATCACTAGGCCTGCCATTAGTTTTATCAGCACATTCCTAATGTCCCCTTTAGGCTTCCGAATTCAACCAACATTACATACAAGTAAAGCTCCTTTTTTGAATAGCCACGTCATAATCATAACTAAGAAAAAACGTTTATGCAGAATATTATGATTCGGAAGCTCCTATGTAAAATAATCACATAAATATATCTTGAAATGCGCTGCAGGCATGACTGCTCATGGCTAGCTTAGTGATGCGACCAGGAGCTCAGAAGCAACCCTGTCCTTACCGTAGGTTGGTGGTTCCTTTATGGCTGTAAGGCTGGCTTCCCCCGAGTGGCTCTTCCAGAAACGCATGCAAACCTTTGCTTCCCCGTGACTGTCGTTGCTTGCGTGCGGCCATTGTTTTCGTTATAATGCCTGCTAGCCATTGCAACTCTGGAAAAAAAAAGCCGGGAGGGAAGGGGAGCTTTATTAGCACAAAAACTTATTACACCTATTAAACCCAACAATAGATGTTCATTTGTGGCAGAGTGTGCTGTTACACTTACCATTACACGCAGTCACGCTAAACACACATTACTGTGCACAGTAGAAATGGAAACTTGAAAGCATACCATGCATCATGCACCTATTTCATCAGAACTAACTTGGCCTGCATACCACCATGGCTGTAGTGGTAGGTTTTTGGGGCAAACTGGTGAATTAGGCTATGAAAAGCCTCACAGCTGTACGTCTGCTTCTTTGTCGAAAGCTGTGGCACGTCCTTCACCAGCGATGGAGCGCAGACTACCTCGCGAAGTTTGCGATGTGCATCTGACAATTCATATAAAAAGAAAATTCAGCCATGAATGTTTCAATTCAATCAAATATGATTACCGTACATACCTTCGTTGAGCCAGAGCCTTTCATCGCCACTAAGGTCACCATGGGGCATGGGCACACTGGGGAAAGATCCTTGACTCGTGTTCATGGACGTTGATGACATGGTTTCCCAGTGAGGTCAACTTGGGGGGAATCCTCTCCGGGTGGCCATCGCTTGACATTGCGCACCAGTACAAGTGGTTCACCATGGCCTGTGACCACTTGGCCAGCTCCTCCAATCCACGGCACTTCGAGGCAGCAAGAAGTTTTTTTTTGATGCCTGAAACACAGTAGCAGTAAAGCATAATTTATAATGTTTTGATGCCAATCAGTGTGGGTAAAAGATGTAGATGAGTGCTTATTCGATTGTGGGGTTTAACCTGCCGACGCTACACAGGCAATAAGGCGCGCCGTAGTGCTTACCTTTTGCCACATGCCAGCAATCAAAAAGATTCAGCGCGGCTGGATGCTCCCGTTTCAGGAAGGCTTTATTGGAAGTGTGCCGGTCAGTGACAATTTGTGCAATGGTCGAGTTGTTGCGCAGCAAGAACTCAAGGCCCCTCTTTAGCCCTTCCAGCTCTATGCGCACGCTGTTGCCAACTTAATTCGCCTGGGTGCTATACATGCCTTTGTATATAGAACTGGCCCCAGAAGAGCATCATTATACCTAGTACATTAGACATACCTGAACAAGTTCCATGTGCAAAATGACGTCTCTGGTGGTGTCACTAAGCGTGTACGTCATGTACTTTGCCGAAAACCCGGGGGAGTCGCACCTACTATCTCCTGCAAGGCTGAGAGGCTGCCCGGCTGACTCCTGGAGAAGGCAACTTTGTTCAGCCTCCCACACCTGTTTAAAAATACAAAGTGAGAGATGTTACAGGTACATAAAATTTCCACACCAAAGAACCATTGCAGTGGGGGAAGGTTACAGGAGCAATGATGTCCCTGTCTTTTAAGAGAAAAAGATAGCATACATGAAACCGAAATGTTGTAAGTCTGAAAGAAAAACTTATGAAACTACAGTTCAGTTTTAGGAAGTAGTGCCCACAAAACAAAAGTAGTAGCATTAAAAAAAATTGGCTCCAATCTACGCTGTGAAGCTGGTTGCAAAGCAAAGCTTTAAACGACACCCACCACAATTGCCAAAGAGACGTCACTGAAATTCACACACGTGGCTCTACAAAGAGTGAAGTCAGAGATTCGGCCAGCCGTTACCTGGAATTAGCGGGGGCAGCGTCCCGCACGCAGCAGCATCGGGCACGGCCGGGCTAGAGCGCGGACACCGCCGCTGTAGCCCGGCTGTGCGTTGGCGGAAAGAAAACGGAGAGGAGTGTCTTTCGAAGGGTGAGAAAGCGAACCTAGCCAACCTCATGTGCTAGCTCGGGGCTACACCACCGCGCAACACAAGCGCAGACACAAAAACAATTCGGCATGTGAGCTTAGCGATTCCCATTTATACCAATTTTTAAACTAGTTAGTTTAGTAATGCTGTATTCGGGTGGTCGCTCTGATACTCCGACTCGGAGTGCACCGATGCGCCGCTTCCCCAATTCCGAGCAAGAGTCACCGCACCCCAACCGAACGCGTACCCGATCTTGGAGCAGCACGCGACCGTGGCGCCGCGCTGCGGATAACACGGCAACAGCAAAGAGCCAGGCCGGGCCAGGTGTTTCAACAAATGGTGGCCTCCAGATCGGACGCGTTAGCTCCAAGCCAAAGTTGCAAACGTATTCCAGCACTTTGAACACAGAAAGCGGTGCAGCGAACAGTTCGGCGAACTTTGTCGCTTAAACATGCGAGTCGTCGCCGTCTGAGCTGCTGTCCTCCTCAGCGTCGATTTCGAGCTGCAGAAGCAGCGGAGACGGTTCCCCTACACTCAATAGGCGTCTCCGTTTCGACATGATGCGGAGATGCCTTCAGTAATAGCACGAGAAGCAAAAACGTCGAAATACTCCCACAACAAACCGCTGGCTAGGCCTCAGCGAAGGCCTCATCTTCTCTAATACCTCTTAAAACACAAACTAATTGGTATTTACCAATTTAGAAAACGCACTCCCATTCATGGCAAGCAGTGCACAAAACGTAGTTGTTCTATAGCGACCAGATGCCTGTATGTGGCCTCTACATTCTGTTTTCCCCGCCCTGCAAACCAATCCTTAACATATCTTTGCCGCACGCTCACTTAATTCCGTCGGGTCGAAGTAACCCAGGAGGTGCTGTCTAACAAGTTAATCAAGCCGTGCAAAGAAAGCGGGCAATGGACGCAAAGTAGCACCAAAACAGGCCCAAAACAACTGCCGCTAAAGCAGATTACAAAGCCTTCCCGCTAACGCGCCCACCGGTGCGAGCAGTCACCTTCGTGCGGAACACGCTGGGTAATAGCACCCTATCACCGCGTCATCTTCACTGCGCTCCATGAGTGAAAATCACCATCCCCATCTCAAGCCGCATTGGGAGTTTCTTGTCCCGCATGCGACGAAAGAACCTTTGGCAGGTAGAGGTAGAAAGCTTTGCTTTAAAATTTAAAGACAAGAGAAAGGGGGCTGGCTTTTCTACAGTTGAAGGCCGCTGCTGTAACGATGGAAAGAAACTGACCTGGCGCACAGTTAGGAACAGCAAGGCCTTCTGGACCACAAAGTACCCCCGCAAGTGAGGCACAGCAATCTCAATGCAGGAGAGAAGCCGGAGTGCTTTTTTGGGATTTGAGCAGCTGAACAAGATGGCACCTAAAAAAGAAGTTTTGTAGTGTAATGATGCATTATGTGTTTTCAATAAATGCCACCATCTTGACGGTTGTGACGTCAGAACAGCCCCAGGCTTTTCTGAAAACTATGCTCCATTTTATGAAACTACCATAAGTGGGTACTTAGATCTGCCTACAAGAACCACGAAAAAACACCGAGTAAGAGATGACACCGTTTGATAGTTCAGGCAAGACTGACATGATTTGCATGAGCTCAGAGGTGCTTTTGCAGAAAACAATCAACAATGGTTGCAGCCTTCCCTTGCAAAGTAAATTGACAACAGCAGATCTCATCTCAAGGTAGGAGAACAGCAATGACTATGCTTTTTTAGTGCGAAATACTGCGAGAAGCCACTTGGTGCCCACAATGCTTATGCAACTTCCTGCTACTGTGCAGTTCAGATCACTATAACAAATTTTCAAGCAACAACCATCACAAACACTAGTGTTTTGCTTCCATTGTTGAGAATTATTACAACTATTTATGAATGCAATCTTTTCCTCCACATGCTGCAAGTAGAATAGAAGTGAACAAACCAGCAAGGAGAACATTTCGTAAGGCCTTTCTGTTGACGGATGGCTGGCTCTCCCACCTTACGCCATGTGCAGCTGGGCATACCGCAGTTATGCGCAGGAGGCTTCCAACGGTTGCAGTTGTTACCTCCCATGGCAAGTGACAGGTAGTGCAATGCTGAAACAGCTCCATCAAACTGCTTTCAAATACAAGAAATTTGCTTTCTGAAATGCCATCTTGGTCACCAGGTTCGGGGGAGCTGAAAAAAAAGGGTTCCATGTGAGGTTCATTATTGTGGCATCACTGCAGGCAATAAAAGCAAAAGATGCTCAAATCTACACGTACGGATCATCTTCCGACAGGACAAAGATTTCATCATTTTCATCCAGCTCCACACTTGTGATGCTTTCGTCCTCGCTGCCTTCGCTGCTTGTGTCGGAGTCTGAGTATTCAAATGATGGTGGGTACGGAATGCCCCAGTCTTGTGTGGTGTTCATAACAGGTGAAGAGCACGTCAGGGCCAGGCTCAGTTTGCACCGCTGAAAACAAAGGTTTGCTAAGTTTACGTCTCATAGCGCTCACAGATGCTGGGAACCTACCACTGTTCCTGTAGATGTTAGTCGTCAAAGTAAACTTGTTGGCTGCATTTGCCTTTGGCAAGTCAACCTGTATGTACTTTGATGCTTTCTCCTGGAAACTGTGGCCACAAGTCGGACATGAGCTATTCATGCTGTCATCTGCAAAGATTTAAAAAAACACATGGGTAGACTAAAATCAATAACACAACCATAAAAAGAAAGATTAAAAAGAATGCAACAAATTGTGGTCCTCATAATTTTCCCTACCATGACTCCTGGAAGAGAACTTTGACTACACAGTGGCTTGACATCTCGTTTCTGCAAATTTATTAACTACAGGATGTATGCACTGGATTTTCGACTGTACGGTGGCGCCGATGCCATATGTACGGTTGCACTCTGCCGTTTGGGCAGCACGTGTCCACACGCGAAAAGTGGTTTGCGGTGTGGTGTTGACATTCGTGTGGACAGTGTTTTTTCTGCAAAATATGTGCGTTTCCGAATGCCTCTTCGTAAGGAGTTCACTTAAAAATTCTAGACCGCGCTGTTCATGCCTCCTACAAACGCAGGCCCGAACCAGGCCGGAAAATTAAAGCAAACGAGCTTTTTTCGTTTCCTGTTTCAAAGCTAAGGCTATAGCACTGCTTGAAGACGGTCTGACTTCGCACGATGAATGCAACCATCCAACGGTTAGGCAGGCACAAACAGTGGCATGAATAACACGGTCTGTTTCACGCTATGTCGGTGTCATCCCCGTGTGTGAATTTCCTTATTTCTTGCACTGCTTTAAAGGGGTCATGCAGACAAAGCACAAGTTTGGTTAATTCGAAAGATTGCCTCATTAGAATCATACTGACATCACTTTTAACGTAAACTTCACTCAAATAACAATTACGAAAAAAGGGAATGGCCATGCGACCCACTCACTCATTTCCTGCAACAGAAGCTTTGACGTCATATGTTCCCAGCTGTGCGATTGGCTGAGGCCAGCAAAAGCAAATCAGGCAGGGCTTATAGGCTTGCCAAACGAGCTATTTGCACCAAAATGTAGGGCACATTCTTTTTATAGTAGCAAGAATTGCGGGGTGAAAAATGCAAGTTGTGAGCGAACACGTGAACACTGAAGCAGTTAGTGCAGCACAGTGCCGGCTGACCGCTAACAAAGCCGTCGGACGCACTGGACTCGTCTGAAACAACACTGAACAACTGACACAAGCAACACGGTCACTCACGTGAGCATGTTTTTTTAGTTATAGCAGAAATTATAAGCAGAACAAGAACACCCAATGCGTTTTGACTACTTCAAAAACAGCGCAGAGACAAGTGACAAACAACAGCACTCTAATTTGTCACTCGATACGTCTTGAAGGCAGGTCATTACCACGTTTGAAGGCAGATGATAACTATGTAGTGTGACTGCTTTAGCACTAGGTTGTGCGAATTTACATTCAAAATTTGGTGTTTTACACAGAAATGCTACACCTGCGCTATAAAGTGCACCTCAGTGGAAGGCTGCAGAATAATTTTAAAGCTAGAAACATGCATGGCAGCCTTTCACAATGCAATAAAATACATTTTGCTTTTTCTGTATGAAATGATTGCAAAGAGATAAATAATGAAACTCACAATGTCTACCTCATGGCCATTCAGAAAGGGAAAAAAACATGCTAAACACAAATGAAATGTTAACCTAAATTAAATAAACCTTACAGCCATGCGCTTTTCTATTGTGAAAATTACTTGAAACTTTACTGAGTATTTAGATGATAAAAATGATGAGCAGTTCACCAGGAAAGGGATGAGGAAAAGGAAAATAGAATCTGCACGAGTCAGTTGGTCAAGGAAGCGGTGTCGTTTGTAATGTGAGGCACAGTTATGACAAGGTGGTAAGTACAAGAAGCAACAGGGTGTTTGAGGGAAAGGAAAACAAAACTGGCTCCCACACAATGTTTCTTCAACTCACTCTCTCTCACGCGCACGCACGCACGCACGCACACACACACACACATAGCCTGCTTTCGCGTTTTGGTTCCTACAATGTCGTGAAGTTATTTTACATCACTACTGTTTACTAACACGCAGCGAACTTGTAGCAATGACCGTCTTCGACTATCCGTTTCAGACTCGCCGCTATGATCGCGCGTCTGCGTGCAAGCTTTCGCTATATCATTACGAATTCGGCAAAGGCCAATTGTTTGAGCGAAGACATCGCCTCTCACCGTTTCCTTCAACGAACGGCACGTCGTCGCGATCTTGAGGCAAGCTCACTAGTTGCTCAGGCGAGTTTCCAGGCTGGTCAGGCGATACCATGCCGTTTGGCGCATCCCATGACGCACGCAATCCAGTGTCAGTGACGTTCGGCGCGCCCGACGGTGAAGGAATTCGAGCGTCCGCGATCAAAGAAGCAACAACCTGGAAATGACAGTGGGTACAAACGGCTAACTGTCATAAAGATCGCACACGTGTGTATTTCTTGCGTCGAGCGAACTTACCTCTTTGCGCCGGCGCTTTTGAAACTCTTCCCGGAGCTTCCTCGGCTTACAGACAACATGGGAGAAGATAGAAGGCACCACAGCCGGCTTCAGGCGCCTTCTTAGTCGGGCACACTTCAGTTTCTCGTGCTCCGCAACACTCAAGTCGTGAAGAAAATCTTTGTTCTTGAAATGCGCCGAACAAAGCATGCTGTTCTTAGTGGGGCCCCAATTTGCTGTCTTCGTCGCAGCAACCCAGAGCTTCTTGAGCTTCGCGCATTTCGGAAACGCGTGAAAACTAATTCCGGGTGTCGCGTAGGTGTTCTTGCACGCGAAAGCCACGCATGTGGTTGGCACTGTGCGAAGACTTGTCTCCGTGAGCAAGAGGTGCCGTTCGCCGTTATGCTGCTTACTCGGGAGCGGCTACCATGACAGACTGAGGAGACGACGAACAGCAAATCTCCTTAGTCTGACGTCACACCGGAAGTTTGATCCAGACGAGCGACTAGTTCGGGCGACACTCCTCTAGGTGCAGTGGGGGCTGGCTGGGCGTGTTTTTAAATGGTTTTATTAAAAGTACTGCACACGTATGGAGTTTAAAATTCGGTCAGAAGAGACTTTTTGGGCCAAACAGAATTTGGCGTAGGTAAATTTTCGTTGCATTCGGCCTTTAATGAAACGGCTTTTAAGAATTCACAAGAAAAGCGTTGCAGTGCTTCCTGTGCATCACCTATCGAATTTATGATAGACCAGTCAGTCGCCACGATAGCTTCTTTAAATCTAACTGCTTCGAACACAGAAGTAACGCGGGAGTTGCGTACTCTTGTTATCTCAGCGTCAAAAATAGGCAAAACAAGAAAATGGTCCGTGATATCGGTTTAAAGAACAGCTGAAAATGGTTGGGGTGATATGTTAGATCGTGCATGGTCTATTAACGGGCGAGGACCGATGCGCACACATCTTGTAGGCGCATGTATTAGAGATTCAAATCCAAATACAGAAAAGCAGTCTGTGTATGCAGCGTACATGTTAGATTCAGTGTCCAGTAAGTTAATGTTTATGTTAACGGAACGTCTTTATTTTCAAGTGATAGCTGGCTTAGGTATCTAGGTTGAGCAAGAATTCAGTGAAGGAAGATGACGGGGAACGATAAATGCAGCCAATGACAAAATGTCTACCATGTGGAAGGAATGATCGAACTGTTTTAATCCACACCGATTCACAAAGATTTGTGGTAAACGAAAGAACATGTCTGCGTGTATACGTTATATTAGGTAAAATGAAAACTGCTTTGCCTCCATGACTATCCGAAATTTTGTGACAACACTCTGTTTGATACGACGAAAAACTGTACATATTATTGTCAGATTCAGAGAGCCATGTTTGAGATATACATATGAAGGAAAAGGAGTGGTTGAGCGTATCTATGAAACTTTCAATCATGTCGAGGTTTTGATTAGGGATTCGTGCAATAAAGTGAATTAGGGAGTGCCTATTGTAAGAAAGACGGAATTTGAATTCTTCGGCGGACAGCAAAGCCATCGGTGGCATTGTGGGGGCAGTTACTCAGAGGGTACAGGAGTCTGGGTTATGTGGGAACCCTCAAGTCACACTCGGTCGCTATGCGAAAAACTTTGTTGTCCTCCGTTTTGTGAGCCTTGATGCGACAGTTATCCGTCCACAGAAATTGCCAGTGGTGCTCCTTCTTGAGTGCTGAAGCCTTTGAAAACAATTTCTTGTTGTCGAAAGTCAGATGCTCATTGACAAGGACAGGTGCATCTGTATTCCCGGAGAACCTGATGTTGCTTGTGCACAGCTTTGCTTTCCGCGCCTTGCGAAGAAAGTCGCTCTTCTTTTCACGGCAGCAAAAGCGAATGATTGTTTTTTTCATTCTGATTTTTTTGACATGGTGGGGACACGACGCACGACGTCGATGTCAGTAGCCTTAAGAGGGCACTAGATAGGGTTCGCCATGCACTGCAAAATATCATGGCAGTCTTCGCCATCCCTCACAGGCACTCCCTTAACCTCGACGTTGTCGAGTCTGGAGTACTGTTCTAGCTGGGCCACCCTTTTTCAAGGGTGCAGAACCTCCTTGTACTCAGTCTCTTCGGGATTTGATACCAGATAGCCATTTTAC